>NC_069106.1:6611412-6911412 GCF_947172395.1 Bicyclus anynana | reverse complement strand
AAACTATTAAACATCGATTCTATAAAGACAGTGTTTATAATCGCATAAGATCGTTGATCATATACTTTGACAGAAAAATAATGTCTTGCGAGGCAGGTCTTTATCTAATTAGTCTGAGATTCGTCCATGGTGGTCACTGACCTCGTTGTTGGGCGGCGGCTGCGGCGGCTGCTGCGCGGCGCGGCGCTGCACGGAGGGCGAGCGGCGGTCGGCGGGCGCGGCGGCGGCCTCCATCGACTGCTGCTTGCGCTGCCGCAGGATCGTCCAGTCGAACGTGTAGTCGTACTGGTAGTTCATCGTGCGGAACAGGATGCGGAACAGCTGCGGACCGCCAAGCACAATCAGCCAAGTTCAGTGTGACTATCGCGTTGACGTAAACGCGAATTTCTATGGAATTGACGGCCCCCGTGGCGCAGTGGGTATAACGGGGGTCCTGGGTTCGACCCCGGCTAGACCGATTGAGGTTTTCTTAATTGGTCCAGCTCTAGCTGGTGGGAGGCTTCGGCCGTGGCTAGTTAACACCCTACCGGCAAAGACGTACTGCCAAGCGATTTAGCGTTCCGTACGATTTCGTGTAGAAACCGAAAGGAGTGTTCATTTACATCCTCCTTCTAACAAGTTAGCCCGCTTCCATCTTAGATTACATTATCACTTACCATCAGGTGAGATTGTAGTCAAGGGCTAAATTGTAAAGAATAAAAAAAAAAAATTAAACAGAGCCATCTAGTGACGCTACTGCACAACTGTTTGAATTCCTTAGAAATTTTTATTTTTAGTTAGTTTACGCGATCGTCACTGTATGAAAACATTGAAAACTCCCACTAGGCATTCAGATGGCCTAATAGGCTCATATCAAATTTAATATAAACAATATTAATTTCGCATAGTTCATGGAATAATGGTCCGAAATATATCGATAGTAATTAATACAAATTAAGGATTTCTTATGTTACCTAATTCAAAAATCATGTATTCTTTAAAATTTTCCAAATGTCAAAAACGCTGCCATCCATTTTGTGACGTCACAATGTTCCTTGATGTACTAAAAGTTGAACCAATCGTTAACTAATATTTTTGACAAATTCTCCGTTTGTAAGATTTGTTATAAAGTAACGTCATGAAACAGTTTATATATAGACCATCAAGGCCGACATGAGTTTTGGCTTGTATTGTCAAAAACATTTTAAAACTAAAATTTTCATGACGATTAAAAAAATATGAAAGAATTCACTTACTTGTCTGAGATACATGTAGTCTGGGGGTTCATCGAAGCTAAGTCCACGGCAGTAATTTAGATACATCGCAAACTCGGCCGGGAATCCCTGGAAAATAAAACAATATTTAAAAATATAATATAAAGTCTCAATAGCATGACAAGGGAATGGATTCAACACAAATTCAAGAGGACAAGAGTTTAATCTCACCCCATTTTAGACTATTATCGTAACCAACACACTGTCCAAGATCCATATTAGAAAGGACCTTCACCTTGTATAATGGATAAAAAGTACATTATATCAAATTCAATGTTATAAAATATGTTGCAAGTAAACTATCATTAACAATAGTGGGTGAAGGTCGTTTCTAATACAGATCCTCTACTAATATTAACAAAAGTTGGTTATATTAAAAAAATATAGCAAATATTTATACTTTACTTTACTTTGTAAGAATTTGTAGTGGTCCATACACCAAATAATAAATAATATAATAATAAGTAATTATAATATATTTCCTTAAAGATATAATTAACTAATTAATTACAGATCGCGCACAACTTGTTGGCCGCGCTTTTAGTATGTCGAATAAACTGTATAAATACAAGGCTGTGCCATGAAATAACCTATCAAATATAAATTTTTGAGAAATCATGGGTAATTTTTTTTTAGTCAAAACAGACCAGGATCTGTAGCCATGTGGCACGACTATTCTCTTTCTATAATCGCAAACGCTTCGAAAATTAAAAAAATGTATGGGAATGACATTATTTTGTTATAGACAGGTCACGTGATCAAGTTATCAATGGATCTGTAATTCCCTTAATTTTTTTTAGTTTTCGGAAATGTAGCGTTTGTAGATGTACTTATCATCTGTTTAATTGGAAATTAACATTTTTTTTCAGTACTTTAATAAAACAATTTTTTCAAGTACGTGGGGGACTTAGCTCCCCTTCGTTATTATTTACGTGGGGGACTTAGCTCCCCCACAAGCATAGTTGTGTAGCTGGAAATAACGAGTATTGCTAAGGGTTAAGCGCGACTTCTCCCGCATATGAAGCTCGGCCAAGTAATTGCGCGCGATCTGGAATATATTATTACCTTGCAAAGCACTTCAACCGGAGTGGACATCTTTTTCTCGCTGATTCTCTCATACTTCTGCTTCTTGGTGATCGCCTTCAGTCCTTGCCATGGCAGCGATCCCCTACAATCATAATACATATAAATACATTGTAAACATTCCCGTGAGACATTCTGAAGCCTCAGTGGTTACGGTAAAGGGGTCTGACTCACGCCGAAAAGTCGTGGGTTCGATTCCCGTCCTAGACTATTGTTGTACCTTTTTTTTTTCCTGTAGGGGGAAAATCTTCATGGACACCCGTTTGGGTAGTGCCGGACTCCTACCGGCTAAAAACCCCTCCTACCTTCAGAACGCTGGTGTACCTGCCATTCGGCCTACCACCAACGTCGCAGTCTTTTCTCACTTTCCGAGTATCTTTTCATCTTTCTCCGTTATTTTCATTATGCTTTCCAGAAAACTTCTTATTACGTCCCAGTTCTCACTTGATTCCAGCATTATATTAATTAAGTTTTCTACAGTGATTTCTCGTCCTAGCACCTTTCTTACTTCATCTCTTTCTATTTTGAAACGTGGACAGCAAAATATGGTATGTTCGGCGTCGTCGTTGGGGTCCATGTAGTACAAACATATGGCGTAGTTCCTTTTTTTAATGCGTAAAAGGTACTGCATAAAAACCCCATGGCCAGTGAAGCACTGAGTCATCCGAAACGTGATTGTGTTGTACCTAACACACAACTAATTGGAGGAGATTGTAAATATTGGTTACATTTAAAAGATATGGCTAATATTATTATTAAGAAAAGGCTTTCTATTACATTAATATAACGTAGAAAACTAAAAATTATAGCAATTACAACCATAAAGTAAGCGTCAAAAATCTAGACACTGGGCATTTTACACTACTCGCATTCAAAACGGACTCAAAGTTTGGCACATACTACAGGTACCAAGGAAATAATAATAATATGCTCAGGGTGCACTTTATATTCCCTCATTCTCACAGTCCGACGGCTTTACGTGCTCTCCGAGGCAAGGGGTTGTATCAACACCACAGACTTCCCTCCAGGCTGCTATCAAGATTTTTCTTGTAAGAATTTTTTTTTTTGTTGGCCCTCGATTCAAACCCTGCTCCCTCAGACCAATTATAGAAGGACCAGTATCGCACCTAAATTTACGAACAAAATTGTCTGCCATTTTCTGAGGAAAACGAGCTTAGATTTGGTATATATCTTATACTAAACTAGAAGTTTTTGACCGTTTCTTACACCATTCAACTACACAAAAAGGTATTTTTACCGAGCTCTTTAACCGACGAACACGATTAAAACTATGAAACATCGATTACTTTATAGACAGTTTTTATAATCACATAAGATCGTTGATCATATAATTTGACAGAAAAGTAACGTCTAGCGAGGCAGGTCCTATACAATAATTGGTCTGAGCCTGCTCCTCATTGTCTGTAACTGAACCAGCTAACCACGGAACTAATGAGGCAGTAAGTATAAAGGAAATACTCACCTATTGAAATACATAAGTACGTAGCCGAGTGACTCCATGTCATCTCGTCGGGACTGCTCGATGCCGAGATGCGCATTGATGGACGCGTAGCGGGCGGTGCCTGGTGGAGAAAATAAGTCATCAATTTTAGCTTTTAATATTGTATAAGTATTTAAAATAGCCAGTGTGGTTAAAAAACCAATTGTGGTTTGTGTTGCATCATAGTTAGGCTCAATTTCAATATGTATTTTGTAGAATAATAGAATAATACATAATAAAATAAAAAATTAAGCCAAGATAATTTGACGGCCTCCGTGGCGCAGTGGTATGCGCGGTGGATTTAATGACGGAGGTCCTGGGTTCGATCCCCGGCTGGGCCGATTGAGGTTTTCTTAATTGGTCCAGGTCTAGCTGGTGGGAGGCTTCGGCCGTGGCTAGTTACCACCCTACCGACAAAAACGTACCGCCAAGCGATTTAGCGTTCCGGTACGATGTCGTGTAGAAACCGAAAGGAGTATGGATTTTCATCCTCATCCTAATAAGTTAGCCCGCTTCTATCTTAGATTATATCATCACTTACCATCAGGTGAGATTGTAGTCAAGGGCTAACTTGTAATGAATAAAAAAAAAAAAAGGTCGACAACCTAATGTGAAAATAGTCATTTATGCCACTGTCATGTAACGAGGGCCACTGTACCAAGAGCGATTTTTGTGCAATAAGTCAAACGGAATTGCACAATAGACAGCACAAGAGCTACAATGGCTAATTATGTGCAGTGGCATACAATACTTTTTACGGACAAGCCCTGCCCACTTGCCGGCCGGAAGTGCTGACGGATTTTCTCACAAGTCCAGGACTCTGCTCGGAGATTTTCTCTCTGCCACGTAATGGCCCTGGCACCTGCACGGTGAATCCATGGAGATACCCTGGCTATACGTATCTGTAACACGGTCAGCTCACCCGTCAGGTTCTTGTCCTCGCGGTAGGAGATGTGCGCGCGCGTGCGCATGTCGCGGAACTTCTTGGCGAGCCCGAAGTCGATCATGTACAGCTTGTTGCAGTGCCGGCCGATGCCCATGAGGAAGTTGTCCGGCTTGATGTCGCGGTGGATGAAGCACTTGCAGTGGATGAACTCCACGCGGCCCATCATTTGATCTGCACGTGCAAACATTTTGTATCTATACTAATATTATAAAGCTGAAGAGTTTGTTTGTTTGTTTGATTGAACGCGGTAATCTCAGGAACTACTGGTCCGATTTGAAAAATTCTTTCAGTGTTAGATAGCCCATTTATCGAGGAAGGCTATAAGCCGCGCCTATATATATACCGTGCTGCGTCAGCTAGTTAGAGATATGTCACTAACGCGTCAAAACTGAGAATATTGTAAGATTATTTTCTAGAGCAAGCAACTCTTCTGGACTCTTCTGGACCGGTGATCGTTATCAACCCATATACGGCTCACTGCTAAGCTCGAGTCTTCTCTCAGAATGGGGTTAGGCCAATAGTCCACCACGCTGGCCCAATGCAGATTGGCAGACTTCACACACGCAGAGAATTAAGAAATTCTCTGGTATGTAGGTTTCCTCACAATGTTTTCCTTCACCGATTGAGACACGTGATATTTAATTTCTTATTATATTATATAGGACCGGTGGTAGTCTTTACAAATAATCAAACTTGACGTTTCAAAAGTGCTTGTAAAGTAAGCGTACTTGAAATAAATGAATTTTGAATAACTTTGAAAGTAATAATCGCATATACACTGGTTACTTCTACAAAACTCGAGTATTTTAGCATACTTTTAACTTTTACATACAGTCGTAAAATCTTAATATATAAATGCGAAAGGTTTATTCATCACAAAATCTGTAAAACCGCGTGACATACAAAGGTGAAATTTGGCAGGGAGATAGTCTATAGTTAGTAGGTATCCGCTAAGAACGGATTTTGCGATAGGGACGGATTAAAGAGGTATAAAGGCTTGTATGAAAGTCCTTCATTTTCTATGCTAGAAACTTGAAAAACGGCAGGGCCAGACAGGAGGTCTATAAGCTTTCTGCAAGATTGAATGAATGTATTATTTTTTTTTATGAAAACTTAAAATTTAACAGGGAGGTGTTAAATAATATAAAGCATGCGTAAATATAAATACACCGAATTTCACGCTGACAAAGTCGCGGACATCCACTAGTATATAAGTGTATCCCCACAATATTACCTGCAAGCATGAGCACAGTCTTGATGGTGAACTGGCGCGAACAGAAATTGAACAGATCCTCCAGAGACGGGCCCAGCAGGTCCATCACGAGGATGTTGTGGTCCTTCTCAAAGCCGTACCATCTGAAACAATCAATATGTTACACACCCAATACAGTACTTGCGAAGATGATTGCTTATGATAGTGTAAACACAAACTTTGGTTCACTTCTTGCAACACTTCTCATCTCGCTCATACAAGTCAGTCAGGTTTTTTTTTTATTCTTTACAAGTTGCTGTTGACTACAATCTCACCTGATGGTAAGTGATGATACAATCTAAGATGGAAGCGGGCTAACTTGTTAGGAGGAGGATGAATCCACACCCCTTTCGGTTTCTACACGACATCGTACCGGAACACTAATTCGCTTGGTGGTACGTCTTTGCCGGTAGGGTGGTAACTAGCCACGGCTGAAGCCTTCCACCAGCCAGACCTGGACCAATTAAGAAAACCTTAATCGGCCCTACCGGGGATCGAACCTAGGACATCATGTAAACCGACTGCGCATACCACTGCGCCACAGAGGCCGTTTTGTTCAGAGTCTGAGGTTCGAACACAAACCTCCTCACTAAAATACTCGGCTCACTTCTGCGGAGCTAGCATGAGACCAATGACTTTCTCTTAATGAGAAATAGACAAAATTACGATTCATGCAGGCGGAGTAGTCGCATCTTTTTCATTCTAACGCATTGAAAGAGATAGCGATATTTTACCATAACTTGATCCATAGATAAAATTTAGGTAAAATGAATGAAGGCATAGCTAATTAGAAATGACCTTGAAACAGTTGGTAAATGTGTATTAAGGTCACTCAGCAATTTACATAATATGGTTGTGAAAATCTCTTTGCCTCAAGGATATAAGATGTTTTGTTATATTATTATCAAAAGATATAATTTGTCTATGTCTATATAAAGATGTAGTAATTTTAATTTCAAACAATGGATGTCTCTTAAATTAAATTAAATTCAGTTAATTAATTCTATAGCAACTGTATGAATATTTACAAAAAAATTGCTCAAATTTTAGCTTGCATGCTGCATGGGTTCCCGGTACATTAAAGATGTCAAATAATTGAAAATTTCGTACGCAATTGTAATGGGAGTTAACTATGTTGCTATGGTTACCTCTAACCGTACGTCGATATTTATTATATGTATACCAAGTGGCATGCTTTTTGTGGATGCAAAATAATCTGCCTATTCTGATGACACACAAACCTACTTTTCTAAGCTTATTAATTAAATTTAATTTCATTAATTTAAGAATAAGTTAATAATAATTATTATTAGGTTTGAAATGACATGCATTATCTACATTCATTCCTTCATTTCTAATTTATTTATTGGTAAACAGTACTCATCAAGAAAGGCTGTAGTACCTTTATACAAGTAGGAATTTTATATAATCTGTATGTTAAGTGCCTACCCTAGTTAGAAACCTAGTGCACGCCTCTGATACTAACAAGCCTTGTTAAATAAAAGTGACTGTGACTTACCTTATGTGTGGTATTCCAATGCCCCCTTGGAGCATTTTATACACTCTGCTCTCATATAGAAGCTGCGGATGCCGCGCTTTTACAGATTCTATCTTTACAGCTACCTCCTGCAACAAATTAAGATGCTGTTAATTCAACTGAGAATTTGCAGTGTTGGTCGACCACTTATTAGGTTTACTGATGACACCACGCAGATAACAGGGAAGCTCAAGATTGTAGAGTTTGATAGTCCTTATGAGAACCAGATGGACATAAGTCAGCAGTGAATGTCCATTAGCTAGTTATATTAACATTTGATCTAACTAAACTAAACTAAGAGAATTGCCAGCAAAATCTCTTATTAACTTGCTCAAACACCTTGGCCTCTCTAGAACAGCACATAGAATAGGCATTCTATACAAAAACAGGTATATAAAGCTGCTCTAGTAGAATCTTATAAAATTTTGTCAGGCAGGGAGAACAACATAGATTTGTTGTTACTTGATTTGACAACAATTAACAACAAATCTATGTGTTAATTGATTTGACAATTAATTAACAACAAATCTATGTCATGGAATTGCTTAACCTTATGCCCAACAATTACAAGTCCAGGTCTCTGCTCTGAGATTTTATCTCTGCCACGTGATGGACCTGGCACGCGCATGTTGAAGTCATGGACTGCTAAGACATTTGTCTCTAATTACTGCATCATCATAACATATCCTGACAATTTAAAAGTGTTTCTAAACTTAGCCTACTTGAAATAAATGAATATTTACTGTAATTTTGAATAATGACTATGATCACCAACAAAACAAAACCGTAATAAAGACTTAAAGCCGATTTCACCATCACCAGTAAGTGTTGGATAGTCTAAGCAAAACCTTTTGTCACTATCTTACGTAATGTTATAATTTGACAAAGACA
The DNA here is from genome assembly GCF_947172395.1 of Bicyclus anynana. Lineage (NCBI taxonomy): Eukaryota > Metazoa > Arthropoda > Insecta > Lepidoptera > Nymphalidae > Bicyclus > Bicyclus anynana. Next base: position 6,902,949 of record NC_069106.1, on the reverse strand, counting down.
AAATTTGTAAATCATCTTCCTGACACTTAGCAGAAGGTGGTGAAACTGGCCCTTAGTAATGAAACAAAGGCTTAAGTAACATTGGCACAACTTATTAATGAGTCATCCCAGGTGGGCCCAAAACTAGTCTTGGCACATGGAAATATTTTAGTTCAAAGTAAATCATGTTGAGCAATTATATTTCACATCAGTATGCTAAAAATACATGGAATCAAGTTTTTCCCATAAAATCACCAATATCAATGAGTAAAATTAACCTGTCAAATGTTATAATAATGTTTTAACAGTTTCAAAGATTAATGAGGACTGAGGCAGAAATGAAAAATATCTTCATCATTACTATTGTTGACTGTTGACTAATGGTTTGCGTTTCTCCAAACTGGAGAAGGGTCGCATTAGAGAGAGAGCAGTGGAAGTCGCTGGAGGAGGCCTATGCCGAAAGGCACACTATGTTAAGAGATATTCTTTAAAAAAAAAAAAAAAAAACTTTAAACAAAATGTATTGTATATAATGTTGTAATTTCTTAACACAGAATAAAGGGCTTATTATTATTATTAATGGTGTGCGTCTACATTTCTAATTCGCACTGCAAAAATTTGGAATGCCCTTCCAGCCCACGGCAAAATAAAATGGCCTTTTGTAGGGACTTACAAACACCCAGATATCCTAAACCGCGTACCTGTTCTACATCAGTCCATTCTGATTGGAGAGGCAACCAACTACAAGTGTCAGAGGGCACTGAAAGTGCCACACCCCTCTTAAGTACCTAAGAGTACTGATCTGAGACATGTTAGTTGTGTCTCTTTAATAAAAAAAATCTAACAGCTAAATATGTTTTGTCAGTACATATACAGGGAGTATATGTAATGACTAAAAGTAAGTATGTTTTTTATTCAGTGCCAGTATGCAGGCCTTGGGGTGCCAAAATTTTTATCTTGGTCCAACCTAAATCTGCCCTTCTCTACACTAATATTCTTAATATAAAAATGTGAAAGGTCATTCATCACAAAATCTCGACACCTGCTTGACATATAAGGATCAAATTTGGCAGTGAGGTAGTTTATAGTTAGTAGATATCCGCTAAGAACGGATTTTACGATAGGGCCAGATTATGGAGGTCTAAGGAAGGATGTAGTCACGCGTCCGCTAGTATATTATAAAACCTCACCCTTGATAGTGTAAACTCTACAACAGTAGTTCCTGTACAATTTAACAACAATGGGGCATATTAGGTGAAACCCTACAAGGTTATTTTGTGATTAAAATACTGGTAACAAATCAAAAATGAATAAATTGAATTGATGAAATGTTTCACAGATCACAAAGTTATGTTTCACTTAATAATTAAAATATTCTGTGGCGTCTATTTAAATTTGAATGTAATGGTAAGATGAAGCCTTACATGCACAATTCTACAAGGTTATTTTAGTGATTAAAATACAGCTGACATCAAAAATCATCATCATCATCATTATCAAGCCATACTCACTAATGAGCTTGTGTCTCCTCTAAGAATGAGAGGGGTTAGGCCAATATGCTAATATGCACCATGCTGGCCCAATGTGGATTCGCTGACTTCACACATGCAGAGAATTAAGAAAATTCTCTGGTATGCAGGTTTCCTCGTGATGTTTTTCCTTCACTGTTTGAACCACGTTACATTTAATTTCTTAAAATGCACACAATCTGGACCAGATTCAAATCCACACCCTCCGGAATTGGAGCTCCATCCACTGGGCTCTCATGACTCTAATATAAAATCAAACATAAATAAGTGGAATTGATAAAAACGTTTCACAGATCATAAAGTTGTGTAAACTATTCTGTGATGTCTATTTAGCTTTGAATGTAGTGATAAGATGAAGTGCTACACCCGTAAAACTTTTTCATTAAAGAACTGTGACTTTGCTATCTGCAAACAATCTCTATCATGAAATGCTTGTCTTTCTTTTAAACACCTGTTTATGTAAATTCAAACAGCAGAAATTTACAAAAGCAGAAAAATTATACTTTAACATTGTACTGTGAAGAATGAATAAATAATAAAAAAAAAATTTTGACTAGTGACAGAAGGACTGGCTCTTAATAAGCGCCACCAGTATTCTTGCCACTATCCATAAGTTTTATTATTATAAACTATTCTAAGTGTTATTCATATTAATTGATTATGAAACACAGCTAAAACTCACATGATATAAGGTCAGAGTATACCTAACTAGTTTTGAACCCATATGGGGCCCTTAGTCAAGAGCTGGTTCTTACAATGCAGCACAATCCAAACTGTTTGGGAGACAATCAGTTCGGATAGTTTCATAATCACTTAATTTGTAGTTATTAGGATATGTTCACTTAAGTTTCTTATTGTATTCTTTCTCAAGAATAAATCCAAATTGTCTTAATGTCTTGTATTATCTTGTGCTAATTTATCATAAGTGATTGTCTTCATGTCTTTCCCTCCACTATGACAAGTAGAGTATTTTGAAAGTGTCAATTATCACTATTTGATTGATTGATTGAAATTTATTTCAAATAACAATCTACTAAAAAGGGTTTTTTTTCATTTAGTTATTAATGTATATGCAACAGTAGAATGAATACAGTAAACTGAGTTAAAAATAAGAATACTGAATTTATGATATCTGTTTTGTCTAATTGTAGGGCACCAACAAATAGATCAACAATGAGTCATGAATATAACTGCCTATATTTTAATTACTTTGACAACACACATAAATTATTAAGATAAGTTATATTTGTAACGTCCATAATAGTTTATAGAGGTGGGTTATGATTTACAAAAGACTTTTGATTGCGAAATATTCACAGCAAAAGTAGCTAAGCGCTGGGAGAAGCTTACAACACAAAGGCATAAACGACATCGAATTCGATTATTAAATTACGTAAAGCTAACTCATATTTTGGATTAACAGTGTATAAGAACACTGTATTACTATTGATATTGATCGAGATGGCGAGAAACTACGTGAATTCAACATCAAATGCACAGCGAACGCCATTTTAGACAAAAAAATACCCAGTAACAGCGGGGAGATCGTCTTTCAAAATTATAATTTTCGTAAATCAGAATCGTGTGGACTGACCTGCAAGTTATTTGTAACGGCTAAATAGATATCGCCAAAACTCCCACCGCCTATTTTACGGACGAGTTTGAACGCCTCATCATTTAGATATATATTTTGTTTCCTCGCTAACATGCGCTCGAAGGAGGCCATTTTCTTTTGCCTTCATCACTTGCTGTCACTAAAAGCTAAATGTTGACCATTGCACTGAGCGTAACACACGACACTTTCATAATTTTGTGTTTACACTTATTTTAAAACACTACACTTCACGGTAATGCTACGTAAAACTACGCAAAATCATTTTTAAAATAAGAAGTGTTCCTTCGTCAGCTTCTACTCCGTGACGTCACAATGGCGGTGTTCCCAGCGTCAAAGCGCCATTTACTACCGTTACAGTACACTCGAAATCCTACCAAAGTTGGTAGCTTTTAAAATCGATATTTTTACAACTGTTGTATAATTATTTATTATTTGATAAATGTACGTGTAGTCGATAATGTTACTAAAGTTAATTTATTCAATTCTTCAGTTTCGATATCGGATCCGACTGACTTCTCGACGACAAATCGCCACGATCTCTAAAATCAATTTTCATGGTTCACGGAGTCTAGAGCTCGCGGACTTGCAAATAATAATAATAATATTTTTATATTTAAATTCGTTTTCTTTTCTTGTAAATATTTTATTTATTTTTAATTCATTTTACAGTAATTTAAAGTCGATTTTAGTTTTATTATTATTATTAGGTATTTATTTGTATCCAATAAATGTTTAACCCTAGACGGAAGGCTCATACAAAGTTGAGTAATAGCTATGAATTATATTGTTTTGCAACAAGTATATGTGTGTACATTGGGCATTTTGTTCAGACTTATGATCCACCTGCGTTCCAATAACAAAGCTAGTCTAAGTTTGTACCATCATCAACACAATATGATAAGTCATATTCCTCAAAAGGGTATTCATGTAGTATTTTATTCAGAAAACAAGTAATAATATGAAAACCTTCTAAACAAAAAAATGCTTACAAAAATACTAGTTGAGAAGTTAAAGATTTAGGTAAACCAACCGTTAACAATAACTGGCCGCATAAAAAATTGTATTTTCTCAGACATTAATGATTTTCAAGATTTTTCTTGCAATGACTCATGAATACAATAAATAACTATCTTTTTAGAGGTGATAGAAAAAAAAAATTGTATTTCCATACATATCAGCCTGGCACAAAACAATATTAATAGCTAGACATTATTAGGATGAAGAAGAATGGATGTAAAACACTATAAAAAATAGGTTTCCAACTGTTTTTGTGTCTTTTGTTGACCTTAATTATGACATTTTTTATATTCTATGTGATACTTGTAAACAATGCTGCAACATTAGTTTTGGCAAATTTAAGTTTTTTTTAACAGAATACATTGAGTAGAGAATACTTTTTTATGTATACATCATAAAATTTATTTAATATGAAGCTGTGATAACCCTGTGGATATGATCTCTACCCCTCTGAATCAAAGGCAGAGGCCATATCCAAGAAGCTAGTCATAAGTTTGAATCTGGTCCGGGGCATGCACCTCCTAACTTTTCAGTTGTGAATTTTTCCTTAAAGTGCACAAAATAATATGAAAACAATGTAGATTAACTTTCTTAATTCTCTTCATATGTGAAGTCTGCCAAACTGCATCTGTCCAGCGTGGTGGACTATTAGCCCTCTCATTATGAGAGGGGAGACAAATATCTTAGCATTCCATGGACTCACCGTGCGGGTGCCGGGTCCATTGTGTGGTAGAGAGAAAAACTCCGAGCAGAGTCCTGGACTTGTGAACAAAGGAAGTAGGATACCCGTTCTAATATAGAACTTGCCGCAGTTCTAGAAAGGCCAAGGTCTTCTTCTTCTCGCACCTACTTCTACGGCATACAAACTCCTCACTCTTGCTTAACAAAGAGCCATATCCGTTTTTCATTTAACATCAAGTGGCTCATCCTATTTATAACTATGAACTTAACAATAACATTTTCTGGATCATTCCAATTTATTATTATTTGCTTGGTTTAGACCTCAGACCAATTGGACTAAGTTCACCAACAAAATTGTCTGTTGTTTTCTAAGGGGGATGAGGTTGAACTCACACATTAAAAATATTCAACACCAATAAATATATTGTGTCCTTAACCTTCACACAACTATAAATTTAAATCGTAAGACACACATATGTAATTTTAACACAATGAAACATCAATTCCATAGACACAATTTGTTAGATTGTGATTATTGACAGGCGAGTAATGTGTAGAGAGGCAGGTCCTACGGAAATTGATTCAGACATAGCTTATTTTATCCCAAACTTCTAAATTTAATGACACTCTATATTACTACTGTCTATAATTTACAGTACAGTAGTTAGAAAGAGGTGATGCGGAGTTAAGACTTTAGAAGATACAAATAAATGAAATTAAATCAATACTATAAATGAATATCTGGTCTCAAATTTACTGTTTATTTAAATACAAGAAAAACACATACAATCAATAATACTTTCCAGTTATGAAATATTGAGTAAGTAGTTAGTTTTTTCAATAAAATGGGTAACAGCCCGTAATTAGGGAGTTGGTGTTAGTTGGGTGGTATAAAATCTTACACCCTGTGAATATTCTAGTTTATTAATAATTAGGTACTCATGAGTACACAGAAAGTTAATATTTTTTAAATTTCATCCTTGTTTTATTATGCCCGATTAGAGGGTGTATAATTTAGTGTCGCAATGTCTAAAACATAATTCTATATTGCAAAGCAAGATAGCATTATCTCATATTATTTTCATTTGAAGATAAAATTTTCTTAAAGACGTCATAAAATGCATCATTATCTCTCGTATTCATAACTCAGCGAATAAATTATATTTTTAGGCGTCCTTGAATTATATATTGACGAAATGGAAACTAGGAAGCGTTTTTCCCTTAACTTAGCAAACAAAACATTAGCGTGAGTCCTTGAAACATATATAAATTATGGTATAGGAAGTGTATTTACCTCGCCGCATGCTATATTGATCGCCAAATATATGTCGCCGAACGATCCGCCGCCGATTTTCCTTACGATCTTGTATTTGCCCGTAATCAATAAATCTACCTTTCGGGAGAGCCGAAAGGCCGACATTGTCTCGATATACACGCACTGGCACTCAAATTCAATTATAACTCACAAAAACTCATACAAAATGCGTTTACGAATGAAAATTAATAAAAATCTTCGGCTACATTTTACAAAAATACGCCAGCCACAGATACGGGAACAATAACTTGTTATAGATAAAATATAGACCGCGTAATAGTAATATCTATGGATCGTTCAGACTTCCGCATCCGGTGTGGTGCAGTTTTGTTGTATGGAAATTAGCTTCGTCAAACAAGGGTATTCAACTTCATGTTTTATGTATTTAAATAAGCTTACTGAGTATTTCTCAGTAAAACGTAACCTATAAAAACAAAGGTAGTATTAGCCCCTATATGCACAGGTATTTTATTTGTTGTTAGAATCATAAATTTACGTTTCGGTTCAATAATTAGAATAAATTATTTATAATAAAAAGCTATAGTTTATTATACAATACAAAAATGACAGGTAAAATTCTGTACATTGAAGATATTAAAAAAAAAATGAAGAATCGATACTGAAGCCAAAAGTATATATTTTTTTTATTTTTGTCTTTCTGTATATCCGTATTTCATCTTGACCAGGCATCACGCTGAAACTAAAGAATGAATTCAAATGAAACTTGGCACGATTTGAGATCGAATACGAAGATGGTTTTAGGATAATTTTTGTCGCGAAAATTAAATCGAATGGGGGTGAAACAGGGGTTGAAAGTTTGTACAGAAAGTCCCTTCAATTTGCAAGTCATATTTGTAAAATTTGGCATGTATACTACCTTAAAAATATTAAAAAAAAAGTCGTTCAAGACTACAATTCTATTTTACAATTCAAAAGAATTATAGCCCTAAAGGGTTAAAAGTGGTTGAAGTTTTTTAAATATAATTCATTCATGTTTTGATTTATAGTTTTGTAAAATTATTTGATTTTATTGGACTTTTTATATACTAAGCAAAAATATATAAAACGTGCAATAATATAAATAGAAGGGGGTGAAATAGTCATAGTAATTTTGTCGGAGGGCATTTTACGTATGATATATGATACTGAAGCCAAAAATATTTTTTTCCGATTTTTTATCTGTCTGTCTGTCGGTGATTTGGTTGACCGGGCATCACGCTGAAAGTACTGAATGAAAATTTGTTCATGAAAAAAAATACGAAATAAGTATAATGTGATTCAAGAATTTTTAAAATTCAACCTCTAAAGTGGTGAAATAGGGCTTGAAAGTTTATATTGATTTCCACGCGGGCGAACGCTAGTAAATTAATAAAACTCGTAACTTTTTTTTAGTGATGTCATATTCCTTAAAAGATCTAAATTCCCTCTTTGGTTTATTGTTATTTTCTGTCCTGGATTAAGCTATGAAATTCCAAACATTTTGTCCTTCCAAAAACTTCTCAGTATTAATACTCAGCCTGGATTATTGAATAAACACAACGTCATGTCAGAGCCCACGTAAGACCGTCGGTCCCAATCATTATCATAGTGATAGTTACAAAGTTAGGTTTAACATTATCACCCTAAGCCCGCCAGACCGTATTGGAGCAGCGGTGGATTGGTGGGTCTACCCTTCATTTGTCATCTCGTTTAATAGTATAATGATAAGAGATTTGTTAGTAGATGATGGCAGTATTAAACACCCAGACAAGCTTTGTTACAAAGAACTCAACTACTACTAAAGATGACGTCACAGATTGAAGGTAACAGAAACTCGTAGGTACGTCACAACCGTCGCCATTGCCATTCTACCCACGCTTTAGTCGCCTTATGTGAATTTACAAGTCAGAAATATGGGCTTCTTTGTACTAATTAGTTGCCTGTTGTGTTTTTCAGATAGCATGGGTACGGTGACAGTTCGTTTCAATCTTGAAAGTTTGCCGCGATTTACAATAATAGTACGTATTATGAACGTCATAAGGCAATCCTTTTTTTTTATTCTTTACAAGTTAGCCCTTGACTACAATCTCACCTGATGGTAAGTGATGATGCAGTCTTAGATGGAAGCGGGCTAACTTGTTAGGAGGAGGATGAAAATCCACACCCCTTTCGGTTTCTACACGGCATCGTACCGGAACGCTAAATCGCTTGGCGGTACGTCTTTGCCGGTAGGGTGGTAACTAGCCACGGCCGAAGCCTCCCACCAGCCAGACCTGGACAAATTAAGAAAATCTCAATCTGCCCAGCCGTGAATGAACCCAGGACCTCCGTCTTGTAGATCCACCGCGCATACCACTGCGCCACGGAGGCCGTCAAACATGTCACCGTACCCATGCTATCTGAAAAATACTTTAGCTACCAACATCCACTTCATACAACCAAAAATGCACTGCCTGTGCCTAACCTATAGATTTACTCATCATTAACATATTGGGGTCACTGTCGAGCAAGAGTCTCTTCTCAAAATGAGACTATCTCATGCATTACTTATTACATGGACTATACCATATTATACTATGCTATTACATGGCTACTAGCCCAACCCAAGTCCACCATCCTAGCCCAATGCTGATTGGCTGACTTCACACACACAGAGAATTAAGAATTCTCAGGTATACAGGTTTCCTCATGATGTTTTTACTACACTGTTTGAGACACATGTATATTTAATTTCTTAAAATGCACACAACTGAAAAGTTGGAGGTGCATGCCTCAGACCAGATTCAAACCCACACCCTACGGAATTCACTGGGTTATCACGGCTCTTCTTAAAATCATAGACAACTCAATTTTATTTAGATGTATTGACTTCAACAATAAATTTTCACTTCATTTACAATGTTGTATGAGAATGATTTTATATACATTTTTTCATACAATTAAGCAATCATTAAAATGTAGTTATATCTGTTGATAAGTTGCTGATAAAATGTAATTTAGGCCTTATATCACTTATGTGTTAAAAAAATCTTATACATAAAATGTGCTATTTTTACATTCTGATAAGCATCTAAATCATTGGTTCCCAAAGTGGTCAAGACGGACCCCCAAGGATCCAAAGGAGACTCAACAGGGGTCTACGTTGGTGTGGCAAAAAAAATGGGGTTCACGGTTTGTAAGCAGGGGTCCATGAAATTTTATCTAGTTTCATACTGAATGGGGCGTTTGTTAAATAAAACAAGCGAGAGATTCTGAAAGTGGTCTATGAGAAAATAAAATTTGGGAATCTCTGAATTTAGACTCTAAATTTATGTTTTGTCACTTTTCAAGTTTGCTAGTTAGAAATAAAGTATTATTATTAGCAGCCGATGGACGTCCACTGCTTGACATATGCCTCTTGCATGGACTTCCAAACAAAACAGTCTCGAGCGGCCAGCAATCAGCGGTGAGATTGTAGTCAAGGGCTAACTTGTAAAGAAGTCATTATCATTAACATGTTTCAGAGTAAAATATCACCATAAATGTATCAACCCACATAGAAACTGGGTTTGATCCCCGGCTGGGCTGATGAGTATGAGGATGGACATGAGTATTGTCGGTGAGTACCACCCTACCGACAAAGACGTACCGACACCACCAACAAAGGTGGTACTCTTTTGTCGGTAAGGTGGTAACTAACCACGGCTGAAGCATCCCACCAGCCAAAACTACACTACCCGTAGCCTACCCTACCTCTACTCTACCCCCCTTGACTCTTAAATGTTTATATGGGATATTGAAAAGGGTTGCTTTAATTGTTTTACCGGCAATTATTCTAATTTTTCTCACTTTTAAACCTTCCCTATACCTCCACAATCATTTCAAGACCAAGATAAGATAAATCCTTACAATAATTCTCAAGTTTCAGCGAGACTAACGAACAGCAATTTATTTTTAGGGTTCCGAACATACATAGTACAAAAACAGAACTCTTATTATATATATCTAGATATATCATGCATAAAAGATAACTTTGGTCTCAGAATTACAGTATTATTCATAAGCAGTTAAATAAGCAGTAAGTATATTTCTATATTAAAGCCAACAAACTAACAAAAATTATAACTAACTTGTTCTAAAATTAATGATAATATGATTAATAAGCATAGAACTATTACATACAGTTAATTTATATTAAACAATAATTTATAGAAAAACAATACATAATTTTAAATAAATTATGTTATTTAAGTTATGAAATGACATGCTGTTTCTACCTTAATTACTAATTTCTTTGTTGGTAAACTGTCCACATAGAGTATAGGTTTATAGCTTGGCAATTACATTGATGACACTCCCATGATATGCGACGGAGTAAAGACTGTGCGGGTGTGAAATCGTGCGTGCGTGGAAGTCAGGTGCATTAGTTGTGGATATTTCATTCATAGCTACAGGCCCCCCGCCTGCGTGTATCATTGAGTGTTACAAATGAATTTGCCAAGATATAGTATAGTTACTGAGGTAAGGTACATGTACAAGTTATAAGCTTAAAAAAACAATAGACAAATTGGAATTTCCAGTAAGAGAATATTGAAGTAGACATGTGTGAAATAATAAAACATCAAATCAGTAACCAAAAGAATGTCCATAACTGCAGTGCCATCATTTCAATTTTGGCAGCTCAGAGAGTACTGCTTATAATGTTTTTCAGGTAGCAAGGGTACAGTGACAGTTCGTTTCACTCTTGAAAGTTTGCTGAGATTCACAATATTATTATGTACTAGCGGACCCGGTCAAGCTTCGTTTTGACATAAGTGCACTTATTCTCTACCCCTACCCTACCCCTACCGCTTGACTCTTAAATGTTTGTATGAGAAATAGAAAAGGGCAGTTTTTAGGGTTTTCCCAGAAATTATTTGATTTTTTCTCACCTTTTAAACCTTCCCTATACCTCCACGAACATTTCAAGACCAAGATAAGATAAATCTGTTAAGCCGTTCTCGAGTTTTAGCGAGACTAATGAACAGCAATTCATTTTTATATTTATAGATTATGAATGTCTTATGGCAACTGTCACCATACCCTACCTATCTGAAAGACACTTTAATGGTTTATAATTTGGTATTGTTGTTGTTAAAAAGTGAGCATGGCACTATTTATAGTGTATTATTGTATGTATAGTAAATAAGGTAAACCAATCAAAGTCAAGCAATATTGACCATATATGGAGTTGTTGTTAGTTTGAGTAAAGAGTGTAGAGATTGTATTTTCTTTTATATCTTTGAATACTTTAGTATCACCCATGGAGTTACACTATGTCATCATTGATTAATTAATGCAATCTTACTTATTTATCCACTTACAAGTAGGTCAAACAGCTTTCACAGTTTACCATACTTTGATGAAATCAGTTGTTCATTAAGTTAAACATGTTATCATATGGTTAACCTAATTTAATTGCTCAATAAATAAACAACAATACAATTTTAGAATCATCATAACATAGTGGACGTTAAACATTACTTTGAACCTAAATAAATAATGAAGAAATGGAAATATCTAACGAAATGAATGCGCAATAGCTCTTATAATCGAAAATACGTAAATCTGAGTCATCTTTCGTTCCATTAGTTTATGGAATTGATTCCGTCTACCGATTCAGTCGTAACTCGTAAATTACGTCAATAAAATAAAAGTAGCCACTTACCTCGCCATTGACGATATTAATACCGAGGTAGATGTCCCCAAAAGAACCACCTCCAATCCTCCTAATGATCCTGTATTTCTCAGCAACAATAAACTCTCTTTTAAAAGCTAATATCTGCTGGAACGAAGACATCTTGTTGCGTCGTTTTTTACTGTCGAATTAAAAACTGTAGTATATCTTGTATAAAGCTAGTTTCGCATGGAACCAAGGTCCATTATAATATTATTTGCTGAAGAATAGACACTTGGCACGTACACAGATGTTCGCTCGTTGATGTGACCAAAATACTCAAAAAGCTTTGCAATTAAAATAATTACTATGAACACGCTACTACACTTCTTTATATTACTAGATTTATATAAAAATTTAAGTTTAAGATTTGTCGAATGGAAAGAAATAAAATAATGTGACTTTAACAATGGCCTCCGCCCTTACGGTGCGTTCCAATTTTCTCAAACCTCGTAGAATTCGCTTTCAGTTTGGCCCACGCAGCATAGACCACAAACATAGACAACAGATTACATTACAAACTGACAAGCACAGATTGTTGACAAGTTTCTGAATGTTTCCTTTTTAGCCGTTTGTGGTTTCCTTCCTGAACCCAGCACAGACCACAGAGTACCAACTGCAGACAACAAAACAAAACAAAACAGATCATAAAAAAGTAGTAGATTTTTTATAAAAATTGATAGGTTCTGGATACACTGATGCAAGGAACATAATATTTACTCAGGAGCACAGATGTATTAAAATATATAGAGGTGTAAATACTTGGACCTTGCTCACGAGATAACCGCCATTTGGAATGTTCCACTAACTTCCCAACTCTGCTATCTGGGATGAGAATTTAAACTAAAAATTATCATATCATATCCCAATTCAGGATTCAAACCCTGGATCTCATAATCCAAAACCACATAGGCTAACCACAACCACCATCAGGACCAACAAGGCAGATAAACTCTCCCTTCTTAATTTAAGCTTAATTGATGATGATTTTTGTCAATATTGAGCAATTTATGATATGCCTACAGATACTGGGGGTGTAAGGGGGAGGCTAGTACCAGTCAGTCTCCCCAACTGTCAACCTCACCTGCTCGTGGTGCACCCTGCAAATGGACCGACGAGGCTCTGGCGACCGACGAATGGCGGTATATCCATTCCCACAGGCTAGATTACGAAATGCCTCAGGCCGGTGTCGGGCAGCAGCGACACCGGCGCGAGTAATCTAGCACTGCGCTGACCAACCCGCATGCCCAGCGTGGCCAGTATCGGGCAAAACTTTATATGGACAGAACAAACACAACACAGCCTCTAGTCCCCGGCAGCCCCGCTATCCCTGGCTCTGGCAGCGGTTACGGTAACGGCGGGGCAAGGGGTGTTAAGAATCTCCGGCAGAGATTCCGCTGCCAACCCCGACGACTAGACCTGGCAACATACAACGCACGCACTTTGAGGTCCGACGAAAAGGTGATCGAGCTGGAAGAAGTTATGAGCAAGTTGCACTGGGATGTCATAGGATTGTCTGAAGTCCGAAGAGAGGGGGAGGGCTCGATAATCCTTGAATCCGGCAACATGCTCTACTACCGGGAGGGCGACCAACAGTCCCAGGGTGGTGTCGGATTTATCGTTCACAAGTCCCTCGTGAACAATGTTGTAAAAGTCGAGAGTGTGTCGAGCAGGGTAGCGTTCCTGGTCCTCCGAATTACCAAACGGTATTCGTTGAAGGTTATACAGGTTTACGCACCGACCTCGACACATCCCGACGAGGAGGTAGAGGTATTGTATGAGGATATTTCTAAAGCCATACATGCCTCAAACTCTTATTACAATGTTGTGATGGGGGATTTTAACGCAAAGCTGGGCGAACGTAGCGGTTCAGAGTTGAAAGTGGGACGATTTGGATATGGTCAACGGAACGACAGGGGCCAAATGTTGGCTGACTTCATGGAGAAGGAGGGCCTCTTTATGATGAACTCCTTCTTCAAGAAGCCACCACACAGGAAATGGACCTGGATGAGCCCCGATGGTTCCACGAAAAATGAGATTGACTTCATCTTGTCTACCAAACGGCAAATATTCAACGATGTTTCTGTGATCCATAGGGTGAAAACCGGTAGCGATCACCGAATGGTTAGAGGCACGTTGAATATCAACGTTCAGCTGGAACGGTATCGACTGGTGAAGTCTACGCTCCGACCTACTCGTGCCCATATCCAAAACCCCGAGTCCTTTCAACTAGAACTGCAGAACCGCTTTGATTGCCTAGCAAATTGCGAAACTGTGGACGATCTGAACAACAGGTTCGTGGAAACTGTCCATTCCGTTGGGTCTAAGTTCTATAAGACCCACCGTACGAAAAGAACCAAAAAGTTCTCAGACCATACACTTAAACTCATGGAAGAGAGGCAAGAAATGAGATTGCAGTCTTCAGCAGATGCGTCAAAATACCGACAAATCAGTAGACAGATCTCTAAGTCGCAAACCAGCGACTTGCGAAACTTCAATACCGAGCGTATTAAAAATGCGATTGAAAACAATCGCGGCTCGAAAGTTTTCGCCAGAGATCTGTCTATTGGACAGAGGCAGCTGACGCGTTTGAAGACCGAGCACGGTAATCTGATTTCTTCCAAGCCCGAGTTATTAAGTGAGGTCGAGAAGTTCTATGGACAGCTATACACGACTACTCAGCAGCCTGTTGACAACTTGGCTAAAGACCCCAGAGCCAAGTTGACCCGACACTATACCGAAGATATCCCGGACGTCAGCCTATACGAGATTAGTGTGGCTCTCAAACACCTGAAGAACAATAAGGCGCCAGGTGAGGACGGAATCACAGCAGAACTCCTGAAAGCGGGTGGAAAACCGATACTTAAAGTCCTTCAGCGATTGTTCAATTCCGTCATTCACGAGGGCACGACGCCTGAGGCGTGGCATAGGAGCGTGGTGGTTCTGTTCTTCAAAAAAGGTGATAACACCTTGCTGAAGAATTACAGACCCATCTCGCTGCTAAGCCATGTTTACAAATTGTTCTCGAGAGTCATTACGAATCGTCTCGCTAATAGGTTTGACGACTTCCAGCCTCCCGAACAAGCCGGTTTCCGAAAAGGCTTTAGTACCATAGACCACATCCATACGCTGCGGCAGGTTATACAGAAGACTCACGAGTATAACCAGCCACTATGCTTAGCGTTTGTGGACTATGAAAAAGCCTTCGATTCGGTGGAAACCTGGGCTGTGCTAAGGTCATTGCAGAGATGCCGAATTGATTACAGGTATATCCAAGCGTTGAAGTGCTTGTACGAAAACGCCACAATGTCAGTCCGTATTCAGGATCAGACTACGAGGCCAATCCAGTTGCAGCGAGGAGTGCGTCAGGGAGATGTGATCTCTCCGAAGCTATTTACCGCCGCACTGGAAGACGTCTTTAAGCTTCTGGACTGGGGCGGACTTGGCATCAACATCAATGGCGAGTACATCACTCAACTGCGGTTCGCGGATGATGTAGTCATCATGGCACAGACTCTGGATGACCTTAGTACCATGCTCAATGACCTCAGCAGCGTTTCTCAACAGGTGGGCCTAAAAATGAACATGGGCAAAACAAAAATAATGTGTAATGCTCATGTATCGCTCCACCCAGTTATAGTTGAGAACGCTGCACTCGAAATTGTAGACGAATACGTATACCTAGGACATATGATCCAGTTAGGTAGGTCCAATTTCGAGAAAGAGGTGACCCGTCGAATCCAACTCGGCTGGGCTGCATTCGGGAAACTTCGCGACATCTTTTCGTCCGAAATTCCTCAGTGCCTGAAGACAAAAGTCTTCGAACAGTGCGTGTTGCCAGTGATGACCTATGGTTCCGAGACTTGGTCGCTAACTATGGGCCTCATAAGAAGGTTCAGAGTCACACAGCGGGCGATGGAACGAGCTATGTTAGGAGTATCTTTGCGTGATCGAATCAGAAATGAGGAGATCCGCAGAAGAACCAAAGTCACCGACATAGCTCAACGAGTTGCGAAGCTGAAGTGGCAATGGGCGGGGCACATAGTTCGAAGAGCCGATGGACGTTGGGGTCCCAAAGTGCTGGAATGGCGACCCCGCACTAGTAAGCGCAGTGTTGGCCGACCCCCCACCAGGTGGACTGACGACATCAAGCGAGTCGCAGGGATTCGCTGGATGCAGGTGGCTCAGTATCGTGATGTTTGGAAGTCCTTACAAAAGGCCTATGTCCTGCAGTGGACGTCCATTGGCTGATATGATGATGATGATACAGATACTGAATAATAACAACAGATATTATATTGTTAATAATACATTTTATTCTGATTTTAAAGTTAAAACATAAATACAATATAAAAACAACTATAAGGTTTTACTAAACATAAAAGATTTAAAAAAAAAATTACAATGCTTAGCTTACATCTATTAGTGGTGTACAAATAGTATTCAACATCAGTATATTTCTATAATTATTTAGGATCATTTATTTCCACTTCTATTACAACATATAATGTTGTAAGGCAACGACAAAACATAACATTTCTCAGTCAAAGTCAAATGCATTTTTAAATTCGAATTTAAAAAAATAAACGTGCTCCTAGTGTTCTAATATCGTTACTTTTATCTATGGTTACTCCTAAAGCAATTACTAGATTGTAGAAATTACTACACTGGTAACGCTAGGCTATAGGCCCCAACTACATTAGCAACTTTTTGTTACGGTTACATCAATTTTAGTGCAAATTGTAACAACAACAACAATTGGGCTTATTAGTTTATAATCCCACATTTGCAACCATAGACAGAATATAAAACTTGCAAGTTCTTTAATACTTAATAATATAATTAATATATAATTCCTTTGTTCGCCAGTGATATTAGAGACTGGGATTATTGTAGCTTTTAATTCTTATAGTTAGTAGTTCCGGAATAATTATTTATTGTCAATAGTGTAGCCGAAGCATAGTAGGTACTTCTTCAAACAATGTACAAAATTGCATCTTGTATTTCCAAAACAGTCAGCCAGTACAAGAAATGTATATTTCCTTTATTTCCATAGCAGCAGGCAAAAAAAAAGATTCCTAGCGGCTTACCTTTTAAAAATCAATACAGACCTACTCGTACATATTAATGATTATAATATATTTTATACGCTCGAAATAGGTACATAATAATACCACAGCATTTCTATAATCATTAAAATAAACGCCTGTGCGCATGACTGAAAACACATGCTCGGGTTACTTATTAAAAAAATTCAGCCTTCGCTACTGTTGCATAGCCTAGCTTAGCTTACCTTTGATACATTTCTTAAACATTATTACTTACAGAATGACTCTATCAGAGACAGTCGAGATAACCGTAACCAAAAGAATACCAATATCCTACGTTGTTGCTAATATTGTTAGTACATAAATTCTAAAATAAATTGACAGATCTTATACTTTCTATCTTTTTTACATAGTTTTAAAAATAAACCACTATTATTCTATAGACTCCACAGTATGTAGTTTTACAGGATGGTCAGAAACAACCCATGGCGGTGCAATCAGCAATACCGCTATATCTTTCATTGAGTTGGGACGAAAAAGTTGGGACTTTGACAACAAGTCCCGTAGACGCGCTCTTAACGGCGCTCATTTTTTTTAAACAGAATATTTGCCATATATTTTTTTTTATATGACCAATATTTCCATTCCCCTCCAATTAGTCAGGATAGACTGTGTTAGGATTGGGTACGACAATAGACCAACGGGGCGGGGATCGAACCGCCACCCTCGGTGATGAGTCCGAACGCTCTTACCGTTGAGCTATTGAGGCTATATAGGCATATAGGCTCATTGTCATTTGGTAATGGCGGTCTTAATGTCATTTGTGTAAGGCGCTGTCAATTTTAGTTCAGGTTTTAGCCGTGGGACTTCTTTCGCGGCGCGGAGTCTAGCATTAATGCATTGGGGGCGCCACATGCACTTTTTAACCGACATAAATTAGTTCCTATGATTACCGCAAGATGGCGACGTATTGTTCATTTTTCTAACCAGGTTACAAATAAAATCAAACACACAAAACAATGTGCGTTTAACCAGTTAGTTACAAAAACGCTAAAAGCCTTACATGTTAGCACACTACAATTTCATAGGAAAACTGCTTAACAGAATGTATGTCAACGTCAAATAGAACTGTCAATTCAGTTTAGGCTTTGTGTACACTAGCAGCTTTGTCTATGGTTTTTAAGGGGCTGGCATACACTTGAGGCGTTCGAAGGCGGCTTTTTCGAGAGACTCGCGGTGGTCGGGGTGAGAGATTTTAATGAGTTCGTATGCGCGCTGTCGCAACGTCTTGCCGAATAGATTGGCGATGCCCTGCTCGGTGACCACGTAGTTCACGTGAGCGCGAGTGGTCACCACACCAGCACCTGGGTAGCATAAAATATTATGTTGTAGTCATCAACACATATTCGGCTCACTGCTGAGCACAAGTCTCCTCACAGAATGAGACGGGTTAGGCCTTAGTCTACCATGCTAACCCAATGTGAATTGGCAGACTTCACACACGTAGGGAATTAAGTAAATTCTCAGGTATGCTTCCTCACGATGTCTTTCTTTCAGTACTTTACTGAAATTAAGATCACCAATGGGCACACAAAAGACTTGGCACCAATCAATCCATAGAAACCTCAAGTAATAATACATATGCAGATTTTATTAAGTACATTTACGTACCCCCTCCGCGTGTACAAGCTTTTCAACTAGGGTAGGCATTAGTTGTACAAATTGTATAAAGTAAATCCTGTATCTAATACAGGTTCGCAAAGAATCCTTGGGGTATGCAGTACATTTATGCATCTATGAAGTGAACGCCACTGCCCCACCCCCCACGTCAGCAAAATAAAGCAAAGCTCAAATTCTACATACACATTGTTAGTATGCATTTATATTGTTTATCAGTAATCACCGAAAATATGTTTAATTTTCAAAATGTGTAAAAAAAGTAAATAACTACTGATGACGTTATCACCATGCAGTGAGCACAACTAGTCTTAGTTTTAATTTTTGAGTGTTGTGTTTTTATAGTCTTAATTTTAATTATAATTTTACTCAAAATAGTATTTGGACTTCTCGTGCCAAACTTGTAATATATTGTACCTATAAATTAAATTATTTACCTATTAATTTTGTGAATCAGCTTATAGTTGTTTTTTCTATATATATAGTATAAACTTGATATCTCAGATTATTTTGTACCTATGAATTAACGGATATCTATAGCTAAGTAGTGTGCATAATATGTAAAAATTGTGAAAATCTTTTAATAGCTAAGCATTAACCTAATTTGTCAATGTAATTAAATTAAGCATGAATTTAATGTATTAGCGGTTGATTTTCCTTAATATATAAATAAATAACCTGTCATTAAAAGTAAGCAAAGCAAAGACCCACGCCTCCCTTTATCGCTTACGTAATACTTAAAAGTTAGCCCGCTTCCATCTTAGATTGCTTCATCACTTACCATTAGGTGAGATTGTAGTAAAGGGCTAACTTGTAAAAAAAAAAACAATTGAACGCTCAGTTCGTACTCACCAACTTTGAGTGTGGGCACGATCTTGGACTCGTTGCGCTTGGTGGTGGACACGAGCGCTATGATGGGCTTGCCGCGTCCGTCCACCGCCTCCGCCGCGCCGCGAATGAAGTCCACTTGCCCGCCGAAACCGGAGAACATGCGGGTACCTGCACATTAAAAAAAAATAGTTTTGGCTATGGTAACTTATTATCTTTCGATGGCATAGAGGAATTAGAAAATGGACATGCATCGCCCTCAAATTCACGAAATTGTCTGTCGTTTTTTGAGGGGGACGAGGTAAACTCACACATCGAAAATATTTAATACCATTAAAAATTTTCTATGTCCATACACTACACACAACTATAAATTTGACTCGCAATACACACACGCGTAATTTTTACTACTAACAAACACATTGCTTAGACTATCCACAGATTAAATACATAGAATATTCTAAATATAAAAATAAAATAAAATTAAAGTTTAAATACTTTTAAATGAAACGTTACTCTATCTTTTACTAAACTACAAGTTTTTGGCCGTTTTTTATGCCATTTAACTACACAAACTGGCATTTTTAGGGAGCTCTTTACACGACTAAAACGATTACAATGGAGAACACGCACGGAGAACATCTCAGGCAGGGAAGGTGAGTGTTAATACATTATAAAGGGTACCCTTAAACCTACTCTCAAGGTATGACTCACAAGTCCTGGAACCTGCTTGAGGAGTTTCCTCTACCAGAAAATAATGGTACAATCATTGTCGCTGTTATCCATCACAATAGGCCTTTCATAAGGACTTCCAAATAACACAGCTTTGAGCGGTTAAAACCACCCATATTGGATTAGTGTGGAGGGTCTAAGCTCCATATATCCTCTTCTATAAGGGAAGCCGGGCTCTGTTTACAGAAGTCAAGAGGCTATATCCAGCAGTGAATGATGATAATAATGGTAATAAGATAGCCTTGGCCTTGTGATGAGCTGATAAAGATAAAGATGATGATGATGATGATGATGATGATGATGATGATGATTATGATGATGAATCACCTATAGAGTCGGCGCAGATCTGTCCGGTGAGGTCGACTTCGATGCAGGAGTTGATAGCGGTCATGTCAGGCAGCAGAGACACCACGTGCGTGTTGTTTACGTAGTCTATCTCCAGCATTTCTGAATCATACAATAACACAATCAAATACGTCGCTAAGGGGGGGGGGGGGATGCAGGGGCCGGAAGCAGCAGCTACTCCCACTCTTCTATCTGTAATTTTGTGCATTACTGAAGGGATTAAAGTGCTAACTTAATCTACGGAACCCTACACGCGTGGCCCAACACGCACTTGGCCGGTTATTTTTCTTTAATGTAATTATAAGATTGCAGTTTATTATTATATTTTAACTATGAAAAATCTGTAATTGGCTGTAAAGGGAAATTTTGTATAATTTTATATTTGGTAACGCTGTTGCTTTTTCTAAACAATAAATAAAGTGATCCTATAGGGTTCCGCTTCTTTCCCTTTAGGTAAGGAACTCTAGAAATAAAAATTAACTCACCAATGAAGGGATTGTTATCGACGAAGTCATACAAGTCCCGATTTCCAACTAAAAAGCTACCAACAATTCTGCCTTTGTGGAACTTCTTTCTGTAAAGAAAAAATATATATTTTAGTAAAAGCATTTACTTTTTAAAATGAATGCTTCATTGGTGAATCTAGCTCGCCAAACCGCATTGGAACATATAAGGATTTTTTCTTTGTGAGATACGGAATCCTAAAAACTAAACTAAGCATAAACCTATATAGTAATCGTAGAGCTTACTGTGCCGTGGGAGACTAACATTCCGAAGGACCACAGTATAAAAGTGAATAAATATTATGACTTAACAAAAGAACCAACTAAAAATGCTATGTGGTTAGTACGCCATAGAAGTAGGTGTGAGAGGATTCCCAGCAAAATCTCTCTATAATTGGTCAAAGACCTTGGCATCTCTAGAACTGCAGCAATTTCTATAATAGAACGGGTATCCAAAGGATCTTACTGAATTTGGCTAGGCAAGGAGAACAACAAGAGCGGAGATGGGGAGTGTTAATCGATTGTCAAGGAATTTCTTAACCCTACATAAATTGGTCACAAGTCCTGGACTCTACTCGGAGTATTTTTCTCTGCCACGCGATCGCGACAATGCACGGTGAATCCATGTAATGCTAAGATGTTCATATCTGGTACCTGTTGTTGCTGACTCAACTTTGCTTGACGAGGTCGATGACACCAACCCTGAAGATCTCCTTAGCCCTACGCTCATTGGTCACAAGTCCAGGGCTCGGAGTATTTCTCTCTGCCACGCGATGGACCCGACACCCGCACGGTGAATCCATGAATGCTAAGATGATCATCTCTGGTACCTGTTGTTGGTGACGCATCCTCGCTTGACGAGGTCGATGACAACAATCCTGAACATTTCCTTAGCCCTACGCTCGTTGGTAACAAGTCCAGGGCTCGGAGTATTTCTCTCTGCCACGCGATGGACCCTGCACGGTGAATCCATGTAATGCTAAGATATTCGTCTCTGATACCTGTTGTTGGTGACGCATCCTCGCTTGACGAGGTCGATGACACCAACGCTGAACATCTCCGAGTGGATGCCCAGGTCCTTGTGGTTCTTGAGAGCCGACAGCACCGCGTCGGGTATGCTGCCGATACCTGCGATAGAACAAATGTGAATTTATTTTTCGTTTAAGTCGTACATTGATGTGTATTAAGTCGTATGTCTTTTTTAACCGACTAAGAAGTGTTACGTTTTTCGAGCGTATCTTGTATGTATGTAAATGAACTATGAAATATTCTTTATTACCTCATAATTATCTTTGAAACCGCTGAACGGATTTACATAATTAAGATACGCGTTAGATTCATCGTAGCAACCCAAGTGTCCTTAAATAGATTAAATTGAAAAAATAACAACAGGACGATTGTAAAACGCTATAGACTCGAGGTGATATTTTTTATATACTACAATATGGGTATCAAATTAAAGGGCTTATCATGATTTTAATTGGTAAGTCACAAGTCCAGCATTCTGCTCAGAGTTTTTCTCTCTGTACCCGCACGGTGAATACATGAAATGCTAAGATATTCGTCTCATAAATTTGCAGATTTTACGTCATTTTCGGCAGTCAGACCCACGAATAATTAAATCTTTAGCCGTGAACATAGTTTTTTTAATCTGCGAATACAGGACTTTAACTGTACTCACCCATCTGCAAGGTAGCACCGTCCACCACAAGGTTCTCTCCGATCAGCTGGCCGATCTTCGTCTCCTCAGGGCTGGCGGGCTTGCCCCCGTGCTCAGGCAGCGGCGTGTTGTCCTCCACGGCGTAGTCTACGTGCGATACGTGGATGATCGCATCGCCGAATGTACGCGGCATGTTGATGTTTACTTGAGCTGTAATAACAGGACAATGGGGATGATGACTAGGTTTGAATATATTGATTTTTATGATACATTCGGGTAAATAGGGTCAATGTTAACTAATTTTTATAAAAAAGCAAACATTGTCTGGATATCTGCAAAATAAATGAGATTATCGTAATTAGATGAAAATTCATACAGTTTTAGCTTCCTTACATTAAATGTGACATTATTTAATATGTGAACTATAAACATAAACGCACAAATAACAAAGATATTAGTGATTTTGTTTGTACGCTCATACAAATCTAACGATCATTACATTGCCTACGACGTCATTAGTTCGTGCCATTTTGTATGGGGCGTTTTTCAGGAATCCGCAAAACCCAGAAGCTCCGAAAGTAATGATCGCTGATACCCTGTTCCTTTTACAAAATTGCTTTACTATTAGCGTACTCTTAATTTATATACAAATTAAAAAACTGTCATCATCCCTATTGCATTAAATGACTAAAACATTTTGTTTCAATTTAGTTTTTTTTAAAGTCCATTTTGGTAGAAACAATATATGTTCATTCCATTGAATATTTACGTCCTTCGAAAATCTAAATATATAAAACTCAAAGGTGACTGACTGACATAGTGATCTATCAACGCACAGTCCAAACCACTGGACGGATCAGGCTGAAATTTAGCATGCAGGTAGATGTTATGACGTAGACATCCGCTAAGAAAGGATTTTGATCATTTCTACCCCCAAGGGGATAAAATAGGGGGTTAAATTTTGTATGAAACTTTGTTAATTTTGCGGCGGTTTGGATTTTACTCTGTATTAACACGGGATGTATATGGGATAATATGGGATACTTTTCATCTCGGAAAAATCCATGGTTCCCGCGGGATTTGTGAAAAACTTAATTCCACGCGGACGCCCGTTAGTTCTCTTATAAGTAAAATATTAGTATAGACAATAGCACGGAACTTTTCGTGCGTTATACGACTTGCACTTGACCGGTTTTTTTTGTAAACCACCACCAGGACCACGTACCAAAGTAGCTAGCCTTTTAGCCTTATCTGAATATTAACATTATAAGGTACAAAGCGACAGCTTACAATGGTAGCTTATCCTCTATGTAATCACCACCCAGCAGTTTTACTTTAATTAGGCATTCGCTCACTATAACTCGGTAGTCATCGTATCGCCTTGCTTGTTAGCTGTCTCAAAGTGAGGTGGTGCAGATAGTGCAGGATGGCTCTAATGAGCTACAACCTTAAGATTTTTTTTATTTATTAAGACGCTTATATTAGCTTCACTTGTAACTATGTAGGTATGTAAGAAAATCAAATCTTGGAATCCTAATCGAAATTAGGATGAAATTTTGCACATGCTCCGAGTTCTGATGACAATACATGACTAGCTAAGAAACGTCATTACAAATCCAATATGGTGGCCTCCCCAATCTCTTGTAACTACGCATGTAAGAAAATCTTGGGATCTTAATTTGACCCAGTCCCCGGTCTTCGATTAGGTTGAAATTTTGCACACGCTCTGAGTTCTGATGACAATACATGACTAATTACAAATCCAATATGGCGAACTGGCTGTTGGGTTTACTGTCAGGAATACGAAAAAAAATCACGTGACTTAAATCCAATATTTGTAATTTTAAGTGCGTGCTTGCGTGTTTTGTTTTTTAAACTATTTAAAATTATTATTTATTTTCTTAACCATGGTGCCTCAAAGCCGATTTCGGCTACAGCGACGCATCAGACTCCTCAAATCAGGGTAAGAAACTCGGATGTATAGTTCTCTAGTGTGCTTTCCAGTGACTAGTGTACCCTATTTTGGCCTTAAAAGTGCGACTACATAGGGCACAGGTTAGCACACCATCACAGTAATTGTATGGAATTGCGGCAGGTGGACGAAGCTTAAGATCATCTCGCTGCCGATCTAAGTCGAGTCGACGTTGTTGCTCAAACTCCTTTGTCTTGTCTTTCACCGTTTGTCTCCACTTTGCACGATTTGTAGTCATGTCCTCCCAACGCGAGGGATTTATATTACATCGTTTTAAGTGTCTTTTCAGAACATCTTTGTACCGAAGTGTGGTTGTTCTTAACCATATAAGTGTGGGAAAAACTCACCTATAATGACCTGTGAGTTAACAAGCGCAGCTCTGACACAGTCTACTGAAGTGCCCAAGCTGCAGTATCCGTGCTGGTCTGGTGGAGACACCTGCAGAGTTGAATACAAACAGGTTTTACTTAGACCAAGTTCATTGTACTTCTATAGAAAAACATCACTATCCTTGTTAATGTATGTTAGTCATGCTATAATTAGTAAACGGCAAGACTATTTAAAATCTTGTTTTGTTAATTGTAAGTATTCCGAGCTCCTCTCCGAATGAGACTCGTGCTCAATAGTGAGCCAACTATGGGTTTATAATTTAATGATAAATGATGATAATAAGAGTTAACTGTACGGTTCCCGGTGTAAGAATAGGGCCGCTCCATATGTGGAATATTTTGGCTGGTTGTTGGTTGTTTGTAGTTTTGAGGCTTCGGCCGTGGCTAGTTACCAGGCAGGCGGCCGGTCATAAAATTACTAGCCAAAACCATTGACCTCTTATAATAAAAGGACGCACAGTCATGTAGAAAATTTCACTTAAAAACTGGCCAATTTTGCTCAGTTTTAAAATTCAGAAAATTATGCCTAAAGGCCTTTAAATATAGTCCAATATTCAATAAAATCCTAAATTCAGAGTAAATTCACCCTTAAGTATTGAGTTTAAGGTTGAATTTGCAAATGCGACTACTTGAATTGAGTGCCAAGAAGTTGTGTTTGGCACTCATTGAGTGGGGACGTTTTTTGGTCGCTGATTGTGCATCCACTTTTTAATAGGAGATCGATGGCCAAAACCATTAAAAATATGTCAAAACAAAAGGTTGACATAATGTTTCTGACCACTTAAGTGGGATAAGGAAAAGGAGATGATGATGATGATGATGATGATGATGATGATGATGATGATGATGATGATGATGATGATGATGATGATGATGATGATGATGATGATGATAATGATGATAATACGAATAAGCAAACCTGAATAAGAGCGATGTCGGGCTTAATGATCTTCCGGTGGAAGAGCTTAGGGATGTCCTGCAGGAAGATAGGGATCGCGTCCGAACGACCCTCCGCGACGGACTTGCGTACGTTGGCTGCCATGAACAGTGATACTGACCTGAAAGAAGTAAGAAGATAGGCACATAGAGCGCATGGAACACAACTTTGTCGTAACCGTTCTAAATACAAAATTCAAAAACGAATACATTCTCGAGTTAGTACGACACGAATCGCATCAGTAATTTTCAATATTATTCAAGAAAAATGGCGTCTTATTGTTTTAAATATTTATAAACATTTTACAAAAACTAAAGAAATAAGATGGAGATTATTTTTTATTGGTTACTAGCTGACGCCGCGCGGTTTCACCCACGTGGTATCCGTTCCCGCAGGAGTACAGGGGTAATATATAGCCTATAGCCTTCCTCGATAAATGGGCTATCTAACACTAAAAAAATTTTTCAAATCGGACCAGTAGTACCTACCCTACATGTAAAGTGGGGATGTTTTTTTTTAATAGTCTATGTCGTATCGTTAGATAGGTCTTCTAAGTAGCAATTGCTATTTAAAGAGGTTTTAAGCTATTTATAATAGGTAGTCGATTAACTTAAAAAAACATGGCGACGACGACGTGGTGACGAAATCGCATGGGACCTCATCCATCTGCTCTTCGAACTATGTGGCCTGCCCATTGCCACTTCAGCTTCGCGACTCGTTGAGCTATGTCAGTGACTTTGGTTCTGCGAATTTCCACATTTCTGATTCGATCATGCAGAGAAACGTAACGGGATTACGCGATAAATGTAAGATACTATCTGATACATTCAATGTCAAATACCTATGTCAACAGCACAATTTTGAGGCTCGTAAAATCTAATAAAACATCCCACCTGATAAAGTCACTTACATCAAAGGAAAACTTTATCATGCATTTAGATAAACCGTTGAATTGATATGAATAAAAAATAGGTATTTGTGGATTGCGATTTGCGCTGATGGATTACATAATCTTGTCATATATGGAAATATAGAAGAGATAATATGAATTATGATACTGCACGCAATATATGTTTTTGTCGTGCCGCTTTGTGGATTTTAGATTTTAAATGGGTTTTTTTTTCAGGAAAATTTGACGGGTCAAGACAGACCAACGCCCGCGACTCCGTTCGCATGTCCGTTTTCAGGATCACGATCAGTAGAAAACCTGAGTATATCTGCGCATTCCTAAGAAAAAGGGTCTTGACAGACATACAGACAGACGGACAACTAAGTGATCCTATAAGGGTTCCGTAGGTAGTACAGTAAAAAATATTCTTCTTCTTAAGGTGCCTCTCCGACTAGCGAAGGTTGACGAGTTCAAGAAACTGTCTGTTTCTTGAACTCGTCTCAATCCTTCGCGAGGCGAAATAATTGTGCGGCGCTCGCGATCCCGGTCCACTCTCTGAGACTTTTCCATACTGACGACTAGGGAAAATAGTGCAGTGGTTTCCCGTTGCCTTCTGCACGTAAAAAATATTACGTCACACGAATTACATGATTTCTGACCACTTGGTCACATATTATGCAGTAACATCGTTACAATTTTTTGTATTTTTATCAGTTTTGAGGTTTAAGGTTGAGAACAAGTGAGGTTTTGGCATCAGATTACATTTATTACAGCCTCGACTTAAATTACAACATGATTGTACATAATAGGTAACAATTGTATTTATATATTTTCCTGGAAGCCCTGTTGCGAATTACGCCCTTACTTTAATATTGTTTTCCGTTTTTATTATTTTAAATAGAAATAATATTTTGATAGTCTAGTTTTGTTATAAATAAAAAAAAATAAAAAAATACAACCGACTTCAAAATTATAAAAATTATTACACTACACAAGGTAAATGTTGTAAACCGTTAAAGAGTTCCCTCGTGTGTGTTTCGACTCCATCATCAGATTGACTCCAGACCTTCATAATGGTTAATGAAAAAAATATACAACGCTATAGTTGAACTTACGATTTTTGAAAGTTCCCCTTATTTCTCCAGGATCCCATCATCAGATCCTGACATGATTACGGGACCAACTAGAAAGCATACTCTCTCAAACGAAAAAATATTTTTTCAAATAGGTCCAGGCGTCTTCGAGTAATCGGTGAAAATACATAAAAAAATAAAGTTCCGACGAATTGATGACCTCCTCCTTTTTTAAAGTCGGTTAAAAAGAGTTCACCCTATACTCGTACTAAACATTTAGACCACGGACGTGATTTAGACCAATGAGACACTTTAGTTTATTTCTAGTAAATTTTTATTTTTATCTCACGCCAGAAAGTTGGTCGATTTAATCAGTGTTAGTGCTTTTATACATTGTATAGGCCAGAAGTCAGTTACGTCATGCCTGACATAAGCGATGAAGCAGCCTATAAGAACGCGCTTGCCTATAAGATGCCTATTCACTTTTGACTTGAAGACTTGACTTTTCCCTACGTACTATAACAAGGGTACGTATATGGACAGGAAAATCGGAAAATGATTTTTTTTATTCTTTACAAGTTAGCCTTGACTACAATCACACCTGATGGTAAGTGATGATGCAATCTAAGATAGAAGCGGGCTAACTAGTTAGGAGGTAGATGAAAATCCACACCTCTTTAGGTTACACGACATCGTTCCTAAACGCTAAATTGCTTGGTTGTACGTCTTTGCCAGTAGGTGGTAACTATCTACGGCTGAAGCCAGATGTGGACCAATTAAGAAAACCTGATTCGGCTCAGCCGGGAATCGGACCCAGGACCACCGTCTTGTCAATCCACCACGCACACCACTGCGCCAGGCCGTCAATATTCCATAAATTCGCAGTACAAGAGCAATGGACGTCAATCGGCTGATTATGATGATTTTATGTTAACTGCAGCTATAAGTGTTATCGCCGCGTTGCAACGACTTGCGGTACTGACGGCTTCAGTGTGCTCGTGGCGTTCGAGCCGTCCACATCCCTTGTTGTGTAATTCTTTATGGGTTACTTGGGATAGGCGGGTATAGTGACTTGAGTGGGGGAGTGTTAGATATCTGTCAAAGGCGCTTTAACCCTACACACAACGTTCACAAGTGCGCGACTTCACTCAAGGTCATTCTCTGCCATTCTAGGGTCACATTTTGGTTACAGTTTGATTTGTTAATGAAGTTGTCCTGACAAATCTATACTAATATTATAAATCTGAAGAGTTTGTTTGTTTGTTTGATTGAACGCGCTAATGTGGAACTACTGGTCCGATTTGAAAAATTCTTTCAGTTTTAGATAGCCCATTTATCGAGGAAGGCTATAGGCTATATATTATCCCCATATTCCTACGGGAACGGGAATCACGCGGGTAAAACCGCGCGGTGCCAGCTAGTGTTGTATAATTTGTTGGACATTAGTTTTCTTATTTTTGTAATCACCTCTGAGTCTGCTAAAATAAGTTACCTAAATATATCCTTATATTCCGGGGCGACGTATTTGGCGTCCCTTTCTGTATGCATGTGGACCACTTTGATGTCGCGCAGGTTGCCGTCCTTGCCAACCTCCGTCATCGCGTCCAGCAACGGCACCGGGGTGGCCGCCGCCCCCTGGGCGTATACCGTTTGGCCTGGAATTAAAAAAAAATACTTTCAAAAAAAAACATTTTTTTTTTTTAAATACCATACCACTGAAGACCACAGTAAAAGTGAATAAATAAATATTTTGAGCTAACAAACTAAAAATGATGGAATTTTCAAAAAAAATTTAACAAATAACAAGTTGCGTGCTTTCTATCTACTTCCTACTATCATTTTTTTTAACCGACTTCAAAAAGGAGGTGGTTCTCAATTCGGTCGGATTTTTTTTTTACCGATTACACCGATCACTCGAAGTTGAACCGGTGTTGTCTTAACATAAGCCATTTCTGACAGGACTACATAAAACAACACTGTCTGCAAAATCTAAATCTATAAGATATTCTCACATGGCTTGAATTAATACATCACCGGCTTAACACCGCCTTCATACTGATCAGCAGGTAGAACATAATATGATGTTATTTTTCGCTTTTTAGTTTAGTGGGTACGTTTTTAGGTTTTGAAGTCGGTTGTATTTTTTTTATTGAAATTTTATTAGAAAGAATATTTGCCATATATTTTTGTTAATATGACCAACATTCCCCCTCCAACTAGTCGGGAAAGACTGTGCTAGGAGTGGGTACAACAATAGACCAACGTGGCGGGGATCGAACCACCACCGGTGATGAGTCCAACCGCTCTAACCGTTGAGCTATTGAGGCTATATGTTATAAACGCGAAAGTTTGTATGGATGTTTGTTACTCTTTAACGTCGCAACTACTGAACCGATTTGGCTGAAATTTAAAACCAAGATAGATAATATCCTGGATTAACACACATGCTAATTTATAATCCGAAAATATCCATGGTTTTTGCGAGATTTGCGTTAACTTAATTTTACACGGACAAAGTCGCGGGTATCAACTAGTATAGTTTCATCATCATCATTATTAGCAACCCATATTCAGCTCACTGCCGAGCTCGAATATCCTCTCAGAATGAGAGGAGTTAGGCCAATAGTCCACCACGCTGGCCCAATGCGGATTGGCAGACTTTACACACGCAGAGAAATAAGATAATTCGCTGGTATACAGATTTCCTCACAATCATTTTCCTTCACTGTTTGAGACACGTGATATTTATTTTTTTTAAATGCACACAATTGAAAAGTTGGAGGTGCATGCCCCGGACCGGATTCGAAACCACACTCTACGGAATCGGAGGCAGATGTCATATCCACTGGGCTATCACGGCTCCTATGGTTATATAGTAAGAAATAGTCCAATAACGCTTATCTTCTTTGTCTTTTGTACTAGTTTGTATCACTTTATTCATGTGGACTTTAACCAAATACTGTCCATAAAACGCTTCGCACGCAATTTCTGCAGATCCGTAAATTACGTTGAACAACGGAGCGAGGTCATGGATCGATGTTACACTCGCAGCCTTGCCAGAATTTTGTGGGCATTTTTTTTAATACTTTACAAGTTATAGCTTTACAAATTTTCATTCCCCTTTGGAATGGGAATAGATTTTACTCTAGGCTACTTTTTTTAAAAAATCCATGGTTCCCTTTGGGTTCGTGAAAAACTAAAAAACGCGGACGGCATCCGCTAGTTACTTATAAGTCCTTAATATTAGTTGCATCTCTTTACCATTGAAACTAATTGCACTGATAAACGATATTCATTGTGCTGTTACTAAAGTGGGTTAAGGTTTGAATCTACTTCATATGTCGGCAGCATTGTTAATGGATTAATTTTCCTTTACAATTGCTTACCTACTTAAACGGTTGACTTAAACTCGCCAAGTGGTTCTAAACTCAGCGCAAGCTTTTAGGAAAGTCATATTATAGTGTTAATGATTATAAACTGTATTATACGACTGTGTGATTTAAATAAGTTTGTAATATTGTGGTAAACAAAAAAAAATAAACCTTGGCTGAGCTTGTTGTGAGCTCGTAACTTTAATTTTAAGTTTTTGACTATTATTACCACCATTAGATTTAATTAAATTATGACATAATCCTGACCTTTTAAAAGTGCTTGTTAACTAAGCCTAATTGAAATAAATGAATTTTCAATTTTACTAAGAATACAGTGTTTTGTATGTATAGGTCAAAAAGGTCAAGGTCTCGTAGAAGCCAAATCTGAATCGCACAATTTCTTAAGGCGGAATTATATTTCTCTGACGTGACGCGTCGTGACGCATTAGAACAGAATCGGTATCATTTTGTATGCGACACGACAGAAGTCATCTCGACATGTCACAACACATAAGACGTGTTAACGTTGCCATATATAAAAAAAAAAAACATACATACAGCCGAACGTAGAACCTCCTCCTTTTTGGAGGTCGGTTAAAAATGTATGATACCGATTTTGTTCTGATGCGTCACGACACGACACGTCAGACAAATATAATTCCACATTTATATAGATTGTAATTTGGTACACTATAAGTATACCTAACCTAATGCATATGTATATTTGCTGAAAATATAATATGGGACATAGGAACTCCAAAACTTAACAATGATAAACTTATAGAATACCTAACACAGACACCCCGCAAAGTCTTCGAGCAGTGCATGTTGCCAGTGATGACCTACGGATCCGAGACTTGGTCGCTAACCTTGGGCCTTATTAGAAGGCTCAAAGTCACTCAGCGGGCGATGGAGCAAGCTATGCTTGGAGTTTCTCTACGTGATCGAATCAGAAATGTGTGAAATGATTTATATGGAGTAGGTACACTTGGCTCAGACAATACAAGTTATTGTCTGCAATCATGTAAAGTAGCAAATGAATATTTGTTACGCTTTCACGGCAATCTCAAAGGAACGGAAAGTTACGTTATCAGCTAGTAACATTGGCTATACTTTATATCGAGTACACTTGGGTCAGACAATACAAGTTATAGCCTGCAATCATATAAAGTCGTCATCAACCCACATTCGGCTCACTGCTGAGCTCGAGTCTCCTCTCAGAATGAGAGGGGTAAGGCCAATAGTCCACCACGCTGGCCCAATGCGGATTGGCAGACTTCACACACGCAGAGAATTAAGATTATTCTCTGGTATGCAGGTTTCCTCAAGATGTTTTCCTTCACCAGATTGAGACACGTGATATTTAATTTCTTAAAATGCACACAACTGAAAAGTTGGAGGTGCATGTCCCGGGCCGGATTCGAACCCACACCCTCCGGAATCGGAGGCAGAGGTCATATCCACTGGGCTATCACAATCATATAAAGTAGCAAATGAATATTTGTTACGCTTTCACGGCTATCTCAAAGGAACGGAAAGTTACGTTATCAGCTAGTAACATAGGCTATACTTTAAATCGAGTACAAATACGTCAGAACAAGCTGTACAGTCGTTGACCTTTGCATTTTTTCAATAAAGTTGTTTATAAATATTATGCCACACCCATAAAGCTTACGAATACATATTTGTGGATCGCGTGTAAAAATCGTAATGTGTTTAAAGATTAACTTCATTTATCATTTGACATTAACCTCATTTGTGACAAACACTGATAAGTTAATTTGTTTACGTAAAATTACGTAGTTTAGCAATTCTATTGAGTGTACTAATTCTTGTCGTAAAATATTCAGATAATGGAAAACGTGGATAATTGAATGAAAAGCTATTTTCTTCATCAAATATGAAGCCTTTTTTTTGGAGTTTATTCGAGTTTACTCCTTAAGAATCGATTTATTATATATAGCCCCCGGTATGAAAAAAATATGGGCAGTAAAATTCGATATGCCCAGTGGATATGACCTCTGCCTCCGATTCCGAAGGGCGTGGGTTCGAATCCTGTCCGGGGCATGCACCACCAACTTTTCAGTTGTGTTCATTTTAAGAACTTAAATATCACGTGTCTCAAACGGTGAAGGAAAAACATCGTGAGGAAACCTGCACACTAAAGAATTTTCTTAATTCTCTGCGTGTGTGAAGTCTGCCAATCCGCATTGGGCCAGCGTGGTCGACTCATGGCCTAACCCCTCTCATTCTGAGAGGAGACTCGAGCTCAGCAGTGAACCGAATATGGGTTGAAATGATGATGATGATATGAATTTCTGGATCCTATTAATTCAGCAAATACCTTTCAAATAGGTGTATGCTGCGGGGCAATACACCTATTTAGGCAGTCGGTCTCAGGGCCTAGTGGCAGTTTGATACTGTGACGATCACGTTAACGTAAACGCGAATTGAAACAGCGCCATCTAGTGGTACTACTGCACAACTGTTTCAATTCCATATAAATACTCCACTGAGTGGAGTGACCACATACACCATTTTGTGTATTTATGTATATAAAGTTTTTACGCTTCTTGAACACATAACTAGACATTGTCACAGTAAATTAAACATTGTAGACAATATTTAGGTATTATTTGTTTTTTTTTTTATCTTTGAGCAAGAATACAATAAGGAACTTAAGCTAACTTATCCTAATAACTATACAAATCATGCCCACGTGGAATGGTGGCAAGAATACTGGCTGCATTTCCGCGCTGGACAGCCACGCTGATCCTTTGCGCAAAAAATGAGCTATTTGTTTATTTAACTTTCGTTGTTTACTATGCGATTAAATGAAATTAAGACAATTAGCCACCATTGTTGTTCTTGGCCTCAAATTCGACACTCTAATGACTTAATATCTAATAGTATAAATTCTCTGATTATTGTTTTATCTGATCTATACTAATATTATAAAGAGGAAAACTTTGTTTGTATGTTTGATTGATTGTAATGAATAGGCTCAAAAACTACTGGGCCGATTTTAAAAATTCTTTCACCATTCGAAAGCTACATTATCCACAAGTTTATAGGCTAAATTTTATTTTGGAAAAAATTAGGGTTCCGTAAGATATTTGGGTTTTTCGGACACAAGGTGTAAAAAATCAACCAGAAAAGTAGGGTAGGGGTAGGATAGGGGTAGTTGAAAGTTTACATCGAGTATCACGCGGACGAAGTCGGCTAGTCAATAATATTGATGTCCGAGTGTGGTGTGATGGCTGATTAGGATTTTGTTAATTATTTTATAGTTTATGTACGTACCTACGGCATTTAACTAAAAAATATTTTTTATTCATTTTATTAGGTATTGAGTGTAAATGTAAGCTGTTTTGGAACGAAATCTGAAATGAAATTTTAATTGCTATTTAAAACCATGATTTCAATTTACAAAAATATAAAATACTTATTATTACTTTAATATTCAGAAACTGAACCTTTTTATGGTACTTTTTATTTTAAAAGGTTTGTCTCAAAAAACAATTATCCTACAATATGTTTTAAACTTAAAGTACCTAATAAAGGTTTTAGCAATTCAGCTTTTACATATCTGTTTTCTGTGCTTTTGAAATCCTTTTACAATAGTAGATTGTTATACAAGGGGCTAAAAAGACCCATTATATACGAGGTATTTTTAGGGCCCGAGACGTAAGGCGAGGGCCGCCTAAATAGAAACCGAGTTTATAATGGGTTTAGCCCCACGTGTTACACTCTGCTTTTCACTACGATTGCGAGAAAATAAAATAGTTTTGTACAATATTCAATGATTTATTTCAATTTTGGATATTAAGGGAGGTGCTTTTACCCGGTAACATAATTTCCGACTACTGTGAAGATAAATAATGAGTACGTTAGGTAAACGTGGGAGATAATAGTTTAAAAAACTCCTTTCGTAAGTGAATCCATTCGTTGTTGTTTTCTCTACTTTACCTAGGTAGGTATTTAAGTAAATGCTTCTCGACTTTGATGGTAACAGATTGAAAATTTCATCCATCTCCAAATTAGATTCACCATTCTCACTAGATGAAGACAACAATAACAATTATTGTTGAAAAATATATAAGTTACGGTCACAAATTTACAATGAATTTCTGAAAAAAATTCACGCCAATTATTTTTTAAATTCTCGCTTTTTAATTTTATTTTTTTCACATAAGAAAAAGGCAAAGGTATTACACCGTAAAGGATGTCCCATGTCTTCAAATCTCGTTCTTCTCGCAACTCAATAAAAATTAATTAAAAAAATAAACGCATTCCACAGACAAGAACGCTTCATTTCATTCCAATTTAAAGTTGTTTATTTATTTTTCAAAACAATCAGGGCCTTACCTATAATGATTCTATTTTCGAATAAAACCTCCTCCGTTTTGTAGTAAGCTAGTACTTGGCTAGTACTCGTAACAGACAATAATAAAAAAAACAAAATTACTTTAGCCCCTTCTTTTTTTTTTTTTTTTTTTTTTTTTTTTTTTTTTTTTTTTTTTTTTTCTCGCGGGGGAAATCTCTTTCTGAGATACCCGACTTGCTGGGGGACAAGACGGGTTATGTGGAATTTACCACTAAAACCCCCTCGGTGGCCACCCTCAGCGCATTTTGGTAGGCTCCGGGACCTCAGTTAAACTCGCCGGTGCCTCCGTTGCACTATGCCTGTAGTGCTCGTCTACGAGAAAAATTTTGGTTTTATATAACACGTTGTAGCAGCTTCAGCCACTCTAAGCTGCTACAACTATCTGCCCAGTGTCGCAGATTATAAGCAGCCAGAGCCCCCACTCTGGCCGCTTGCGACTTCGCCTTCCCTACTGGATGGAACGTTTTGGGACATTTCTCCGCTGCCGTCTCCGCCCTGGGTCGGCACGCTCTCGGCTCCGTTCAGCGGCCTCCTTCTTCTCCATGACAGATTCACAGAAGGAAACCACTGTTTTCCATCCCTCTTTTGATGCCAGCATAGCCGCTATCAGAGCTGGCGGAGAGAGGTCTCTTCCAACTCGGCTCATCAAGACTTGGCGTTCCGTATTCCAGGCTGGACATTCCTCCAGAGTATGTTGAGCCGTGTCTCGGCTCTCATCACAATGGTAGCACCGTGGCAGAGTTTCGCGGCCAATTCGGCATAGGTACTCTCCGAAGCAGCCATGTCCGGTGAGTATCTGGGTCAATCGGAAGGTAACACTGCCACTCTTTCTTGCCAGCCACGCTTCGAATTTTGGCAGAACAGCCCCAACAGCGCGCTGCCTTGCATTTCTATCTTGTGCAAGACGCATTTTCCATGCAGTAATTATATCCTGGTGTAGCTGCTCCGTCGATAATTGCGTTTCTGTTTGCTCTCCCGCCCTCTGGGAAGAGGAACGACTCTGGACGTATTTTATCGTATCTATTTCAGCAAGTATATCAAAAGGTGGTAAACGAGCCAGAACTGTAGATGCTTCGAAAGATATCGTGCGGTACCCTCGCGCGATTCTTATAGCGACTTTGCGCTGGACGCTATTCAGCTTCTTTCTTAGGCGCTGGACGCCAGAGAGTCTCTTAGACCATATAGGTGCCCCGTAGAGGGCTATAGATCTCACAACCCCAGCATACAAGCGTCGGACTTCCTCTCGTGGTCCACCGAGATTAGGCAGTAGACCGTGCATTGCACCAACAACCTTTTGAATTCGGGGCACCAGCCGGTCGAAGTGTTCTTCGAAACCCCAGCGTCCGTCCAATATAAGACCCAAGTATTTGAGGTGCTTTCCCACTTGGACGTCAGAACTACCAACTCGGATCGTGGAACAGGGTGGTTCCAGTCGTCTGGGAAGTTTATGAAACCACATTGCTTCTGTTTTCTGCGGCGCAACCCTGAGCCCCAACCCGTTAATTTTATTTATCACAGTTGCAATTCCAGCCTCTGCAAGTTTTAAAACTTCCTCAAAGGTAGTGCCTTCCGTTAGCACGACAGTATCATCCGCATAACAGATTAGATGGACACCAGCAGGCAGAATAATACGAAGTACTGCGTCATAAGCCAAGTTCCATAATAGTGGTCCTAACACCGAACCCTGTGGTACTCCGCAACTAACCTCCCTAATATGCATACGACCATCTCGTCCAAGGTATTGGATGGACCTGTGACTCAGGTACGACCCTATTATATCGCACAGGTACGAAGGCACATCGTGTTCAACTAGTCCATCTCTGATGGCCTTCCAAGGCAGGGAATTGAAGGCATTCACAATGTCCAAGCTTACCGCTAAAGTTACCTTGTCCCGGGAAATGGCCCGTAGCGAAATAGTGCGAACTTGGAGTATGGCATCTATTGTTGATCGGCCCTTCCGGAAACCAAATTGGCTTTCGGACAAGTCAGGGCCCACATGTGATAGGTGGTCGCTCAGACGGCTGGAAATGATCCGCTCAAATAATTTTCCTGCTTCATCCAGTAAACATATAGGTCGGTACGCTGTTGGGGAATCAGGTGCTCTACCCTCTTTCTTGAGGAGGACCAACCTTGCCTCCTTCCAACAGGCTGGAAATACACCTGAGCGGAGACAGTTGGTAAGAAGGAGCCTCATTCGACAACCTAATGCTTCTAGGGCAAACACCCATGCGCGCCCCGGTATGCCGTCGGGTCCAGGAGCGGTGTTGCGGCTTGCAAGTCTTTTGACTGCAATCTTCAGTTCTTCCTCAGAAACTTCTTGCTCAACATACATGTTGGAATCACCTAGTGTTAAGTCTGTGCATATGGACAAGTTGTTGTCAACGCTAGGAAATAGTCTCTACTACCCTGCCTAGCAAGTCTGGATCCATGGTTTCAGTCAAAGGAGGAACCCGAGGTCTAAGCTTTCCTAATACTATTTTATACGGACGGCCCCATGGGTCTCTATCGAGTCCGGCCATGAGCTCTTTCCAGCTTTGCGCTTTGGCATTCTTGATTGCTAACTGGAGTGCTACTGTGTTCTTCCGATAGATTACGTAGGCCCCAGCTATTTCTTCCGCTGTAGCTCTCCGTCTTCTTCTGGCCCTGGTGTACTGGCGTCTGGATCTAAGACATTGTAGACGTACACGTGCAATATCTTCAGACCACCAGTATGCCGCTTTCCTTTTATTAGGTCGTGTACGTGGCATTGATGTTTCACATATCGACGTCATGGCCGATCGAAACCAGGCAGCCTCCTCTTCTGGATTTGATGCAGAATTTTGTGTCTCTTCTGGCCATGCCACGACGTTAGCTGCAGCGACCAGCAAGTCGCGATCTAGTCTCCTCACCGACCATCGTTTCACATGGTTCCTGTTTAAGTGATCTGATGATGGAGACAATTGCTGAGCCACTTCGAAGATAATATAGCGGTGGTCTGAAAGTGTGACCACCTCTTCTGCGGCTCGCCATTTCGACATCAGGTGAGCTGCAGTTGTAGTTGCCCACGTGAGGTCTACTATTGATTCTCCTTGCCACCTCACGCAGGTGGGAATAGAACCTTGATTTAGCACTAGGAGATCAAGTTCGGCTGCCCATTCCTGAATAATATCTCCCCTGCGGTCATCCTTTTTATCTCCCCAAGTCTTTGAACGAGCGTTGAAGTCGCCCAGAACGATTACTGGTCTAGGTAAGCACCTGCGAACACAGGCAGCCAATTCGTCTAAGTACGATTCATATGCGTCAAGTCCAGAGTTTGGGGAGATGTAGCAGCCAATCACTGCTATACGACCCCATTCTACTGCGACATATCCTGACCCTTTTTCCAGAGTTGAGCAAGGAGGGTCTCCTTGTACTCCCCTCCAGTAAATAGCAACGGAATCGTCGACAGAACCAAACCAGCGGGGATGATTCGGTACTTTATGGGGTTCCGCCACCACTGCAAGTGCAACTGACCACTCCGCGAGGCAATGCTGTAGCAGATCTTGCGCCGCGATACAGTGATTCAGGTTGCCTTGAAGTACTCTTAGCTGATTGAATTTAGTGTTGTTTTTGCCTTCTCTGTCGGCTGATTGGCTGACTGTGTTGTTTTGTTACTCATTTGTCTCGGTCCAGATGGGACGTGGCTACTTTTTTGTGTGGTTTTCACCTTTTGCAATGCCCCGCATTTGCTACTCCCTAGCCTATGATCTGCTGGTCGACCAAAGTCCGCACAAATGGGGCATCTTGGCACTTGCACTTCGCAGTCACGGGCCTTGTGTCCATTAACTCCGCAACTGTAGCAGCACTTGCTCCTATCTACCGAGTTTTGACACTGCTTCTGAACGTGGCCAAATTCTAGACATCGGAAACACTGTAATTGTCTACTTGGTAAAACTCGCACTCTCGCTCTAACCCACCCAACAGTCACATGCTTTTGTTCTACGAGCTTACGAATCGCTGTGATTGGACAACGGACCCAGACCGTTCCCATTCGGGAGATGTTAGGGCGTATCTCTCCTACCTTTACATCCTCCTGAGAGCATCTTCCTGACTCAGCAATTGCTGTGACTATATCCTGCTTGGTAATGGATTCGTCTAGATCCATCACTCTTATCTCTCCTGTTTTAACGGGGCGAGCGATTCGTACCCCCTTGTCGTTTAGAACTTCGCGTAGACGTTCTGCTAAGACGTCTGCGTTTCTGGCACTATCAGGCCCTGAAATTTCTAAGACCAGGCCTCCTGTTATCGCCTTCTTTTGACGGACTTGTGATATTCCGCAGTCTGCTAGATTGATACGCTGTTTGGCTATTGACATTGCAGTTGCGTAGTTAACGGTTGTGTCTTCTGTCAGTGTGATAGTTACTGCTGCTGTCTTGGGTGTGACTGGTATCTTTTTCTCCTTTATGTTGCGACTATTGGAGTTGGCTTGTTCCGCTGTACCGTCAGCAGCGGTCTTTTTGGACGATGGAGTTTTACCCTTCTTACGTCCTACGACCTTGTTCCAGGTGGCCGTATCTGCCGGCTCCGGCTCTGTGCATTCCACTAGTGTTACAGTTTCTTCGAGTGTACTCGATTGGCTTTGTTGAACGCAGTTTTCGTTGATTTTTTCTTTAATCTGCCTTCTTTTTTTGCCATTCGGCTGAGATTTCTCTGTAGGCGGCCTATTCGATTTTAATTCCGCTGATTTTTTATGAAATATCTCAGCTCTAAGCTCAGCCAGTTTTTGCTCCATAACTGTAGTGATGCGACGTACAAGTGGATCATCGTCCTCCTTAGAATCAGTCTGTCGGGCTGCCCCTTCAACTCCAGTTTGAGTACTTCTGTTCATCTCTAAGGTAACTCTTGTTAGTTCGCATCTAAGGTTTTTGAGCTCTGAACGAAGTTCCCTATTCTCCTTTTGAAGGTTCTCTATATCTAAGGAAGTACTTTTCAATGCCAGCTCTGATGCTGCTGCTAGTGCTGATCGTGTTGCCAATCGTACAGATTGTGCATTCGACCCCCTCATGTTACGAGAACTGCCAATAACTTTTTCAATAGTTGACATGGACTCCGCAATTCGAGCTTCTATGTCAGCAGAAGTGCAGTTTTTTAATTCCCGCTGGATGTCCTCTATTGTAGGAAGTTCTTCTTTGTTTTTTGTAGCCGGTGTCGATTCAAAAGGATTCGGAATGTCCGCTTTGTCAACAGCCGGCTTTTTAGCCTTTCCTGGTCTGCAGATATAGGGCTGCCGTCTTTTTCTAGTTCTAACTCCTGAAGCTGTCGAGCAGTCTGAAATATCTGCCTCGCTTTCTTTCCCTGATAGGCGTGCGAACACGCGTGTCACCTCTTCTTCTAGCGGGCCTTCTAACCCTTTCATATTAATAATGTTAGAATTGTTCTCCATTTTCGTCCCACGAGTATGGGGGAAATATGTGGTCCATCTGAGCGGTGCCCCCTGTGCCCAGATAAGCCTATGCGTAACTCGCCACGGGGGGCGGCCGGTACCCTGGCGAGGTACTTTAGCCCCTAGAGGCTAAAATGTTTGTTTAGCCCCGCTGTGGAGTGGTAATATGACAGTGTTTTTGACCAAGAGTAGTGAAAAAAAAATTATTATTACGCACATCGATATGATATTGAGTCTGAGGTCTGCGACCTATTGTCTATAGAGACCTATTGTACATCGATGATTACGCACTTCATTAAAACATAAATCAATCTTCAATGAGCACTCGATATAAACGCGGGTACATTCTAAAATAATTAACTACAAGTGCTGTTCATTAACAAGTAAATATTGTACATGCAAATATATTTCTAATCTATATCTAATCTTTGTTCAGATAACAATTCTTAGTAATTATTGATATTAGTGTATGCTCGCGACTTCGTCGCTGTTTCCAATGCGACTAAATTAAATTAAGACAATTAGCCACTTTTGTGTGCCTCAGTTTTGACCTGCTGGTGACATACCTATAGTATAAAATATCGTTGGTTACAGTACGTTTCATGTAGGAGAAGTTTGCGGCGATTCACGATTATAGTACGTATTATGAACGTCATACAGGCGACTGTCACCGTACCTACCCATGCTATTTTTTTTTTTTATTCTTTACAAGTTAGCCCTTGACTACAATCTCACCTGATGGTAAGTGATGATGTAATCTAAGATAGAAGCGGGCTAACTTGTTAGAAATATGAAAATCCACACTCCTTTCAGTTTCCACACGACATCGTATCGGAACGCTAAATCGCTTGGCGGTACGTCTTTGTCGGTAGTGTGGTAACTAGCCACGGCCGAATCTTCCCACCAGCTAGACCTGGACCAATTAAGAAAACTTCAATCGACCCAGCCGGGGATCGAACCCAGGACCTTCGTCATTAAATCCACCGCGTATACCACTGCGCTACGGAGGCCGTCAACGTATCTGAAAACACTTTATAAGTGGATACGACAATTGTCAAGTGATCGGAATCAAACTCCCGACCTTTCGGTGTTGAGTCCGGCCCCATATTGAGTTTTCATTCAAATAATTCTAACTACTAACTAGCCATTGTAATACCATTATTAGTTTTTTTGTTAAACTCAAAAGGCTACAGGAAAATTAAAATATCCACTTATAAATTCACGTCGTGTAAATACCTACCTATTTTAACATTTTATAAACAGAACATCTGAATTTGAAGGAGCTCGAACCAGCCAAACGTGTATATTTTGGTATCAAGATCCAAATGTTGACGCAATAATCCATTTACATGGTAATCTCTTTCCTTTAAGACTTTTTTTATGAGGTCAATGTTTTTGTTACCCGACTGCAAGAAGGGTTATGTTTTTTGTGCGTTTCTTGTATGTATGTGATATTCTTTATTACCTCATATCTTCCAAACCGCTGAACGAATTTACGTAAATAATATAT
Source organism: Bicyclus anynana (assembly GCF_947172395.1). Classification (NCBI taxonomy): domain Eukaryota; kingdom Metazoa; phylum Arthropoda; class Insecta; order Lepidoptera; family Nymphalidae; genus Bicyclus; species Bicyclus anynana. Next base: position 6,860,417 of record NC_069106.1, on the reverse strand, counting down.
TGTTAGATTAGTTTTAATATCCCAAGTATTCTTAGATAGGTGAAGTTAAAAAAACCAACACGACTGTGAGACGCTATAGACTCAAGGTAAAAAATTCATCAAGAGGATTTCAAAATAGTAGGTATATCATGGTCATTAAAAAAAACCTACAATTAGAAAAACGTTATTTATTAATCGCTAAACAAAATACGCGAGGCGGATGACTAGGTGCAAGCAGGTTAGGCAGTCGGTTTTTTTTATTATTTGCTTGTAATATGTTTTAAAATGATTAGCGCTTTAGTATGATACACCCCCGGGGCAAACACATGTCTAATATGGAATGCCCTACCGTACCGAGGTCTTAAATCCAAGTCAGTAATAATCCAGTCACAAGCCGCGGGCGGAAATTATGTTCCACAGTTGCAAGGATATTTAAAAAAAAATGGCTAATATTCTTTTTAAAAAAATCAACAAACGCACTAGTCATATCTACAATTACCGAAAGATCCCCTCCATTTCTCCACGATTTCTTTCATCTTATCCTGACATGAAGAAAATGGGACCACCAATGGAAGTATTCCCTTCGAAACAAAAAAAGAATTTTGAAAATCGGTCTACAAATGACGGAAATATAGCTGGACATATACATACATAAGCGGAGAACCTCCTCCTTTTTGGAAGTAGGTTAAAAAATTTACCTTAATAGAGCAAGCTGATTCAAATCATCAAGTCCAAGTCCAATTTACAGTTTGCTAACTCTATTAGGAATAGGCATTGATCCTTTTTCTATACTATCCTAATAATATATTGTATTACTATTTATTAGCCCTTCATTTTACCCACGTTGTTCACGTTCTTGTGAGAATATGGCGATAAAATATTGCTTACACTCACAAATAACGTGGATTTCTAGTAGTAAAAGAATTTTCAAAGTCGGTTCGGTACATCCAGAGATTACCCCTACAACAACTTCAAAGGAATGGGGGATCAACCACAACCCCTCGGTGATGAGTCTGACCGCTTTTACCGTTGAGCTATTGAGGCTCCAAAAATTAATTGCAAACAAAGTTGCGTGCATCCTATAGTCTAAATAGGGATGATGACAGTTTTTTAAATTGTATATAAATTAAGCGTACGGTAATAGTGAAGCAATTTTGAAAAAGTAACAGGGTATCTGCGATCATTACTTTCGAAGCTACAACGATTTAAAGGGCCAGATTTGCGGCGCTGCCGCGGATCCCTGAAAAACGCCCCATACAAAATGGTAGGAACTTATGACAACGTAGGCAATTAATGATCGTTAGATTTGTATAGGCGTTTAAACAAAATTACTAATATCTTTGTTATTTTAGTTCATTTATTAACAAATGTCACATTTAATGTAAGGAAGCTAAAGCTGTATGAATTTTCATCTAATTACGATAAAATATTTTTAGTAGATTTTGAAATTTTATAATCTATTTTGCAAATATCCAGTCAATCTTTGCTTTTTATGTATAAATTAGTTAACATTGACCTTATTTACCCGAATGTATCATAAAAATCAATATATTCAAAACTAGTCATCATCCCCATTCAATTCAATTTTTACAATTCTATCACACATAAATGTTTAACATAAACTAATAACAATTTAGTCAATAAACAATACTGTACTGTTGAGATCATATAAGTTTTATACTTCAGTGAGCTACTCGCCGCAAAGATCATTTATCAATAAACAAGTACAAAGTACAGAACATTTGACCCTACACTGGAACCATTATTGTATTTCCTCTATTACTGTAATGGTTGGAATTACCAAGCAAACCACCGTTTGGTACTATTTCTACTAATACCACGCATTATTTTGTACCAAAAGTTTTTTTACAAAATCACTAAAATAAATAATCTATACTAATATTATAAATGCAAAAGTAACTCTGTCTGTCTGTTACCTTTTTACGGCTAAACAACTGAACCAATCAAGATAAATTTTGGTATGATCGTAAATGGAACCTTGGACCAAAACATACTTATATACTTTTTGACCCTAAAATAATAATGTAAATAGGAGTTGAAAGTTTGCATGGAAAGTAATTTTTCGAGTTACTCTTTTAATTGTTCATCCTACTAATATTATAAACGCGAAAGTTTGTATGGATGTTTGTTACTCTTAAACGCCGAAACTACTAAACCCTCCCTTATCTGAAGTATCCTGTCTCCTGGTCTGGCTGGTGGGAGGCTTCATCTGTGGCTAGTTACCACCCTACCGGCAAAGATGTGCCGCCAAGTGTTTTAGTGTTCCGATATGATGCCGTGTAAAATTCGAACTCCTAACAAGTTAGTTAGTTAGTTAGATTGGATCATCACTTACCTTATGGTGAGATTGTAGTCAAGGGCTAACTTGTATCAATTTTCAGCCAAATCAATCCAACCGTTCTCGAGTTATAAATAGTGTAACTAAACACAACTTTAAATTCAAAATTCATGTATTTCTTTCTTTTAAATATATAGATGTCTGGTTAGTTAACACACTTATTATAATTTTCACTACAAGTTGCCCCTTGACTACAATCTCACCTGATGGTGAGTGATCATGCAATCTAAGATGGAAGCTGTCTAACTTGTTAGGAGTAGGATGAAAATTCACACTCCTTTTTGGTTTCTACACAGTGTACCGGAATGCTAAACTAAAGGTTATAATATTTATTTAGTTTTATAATGTGGTCTTATGACAATATACTGAAATATGTATTACTTTTTAGAAAAGTTGTGTGCATTTGCGTATTCAAGAGTTACGATAAAGTTCTAGTATGAGGTCAACTCGTACCGCACCAGAGGAAAGTATAGAAAAACCAGTGCCGCAGTGAACATGTCTCAAACGGCGAAGGAAAAACATCATGAGGAAACCTGTATACCAGAAAATTTTCTTAATTTCAGCTTGGTGGACTATTGGCCTAACCCCTCTCATTCTGAGAGGAGACTCAAGCTCAGCAGTGAGTCGAATATGGGTTGATAATGATAATGATGAATTTTGAAAATTCTTTTACTAGAAAGCCACATTGTTTGTAAATGGCATTGTTTGTAATGGCTACATTTTATCCCTGTATTCTTATGGCAATGTGAACAGTGAACTATGCAGGTGAAACCATGTAGACTAGTTTTAAATAATAGTATGTATCATTTATTTCGTTATTGTAATGTATTATATCAGTTGATAAACTGAGAGGAATAAGCAATGTTCAGGCTAAGAAAATGATAAATAATTTACAAGCACTTTACAAGTTACAAGTTAATTTACATTAAATGTCTATTAGAATACAGAAGTAGCCAATATATTTAGATCTCTCAATAGAATACATCTATGAATGATCAGAGATCAAGCTATCATAGTATTAAAATATGGGTATACTCATTCCATTTTCAAATTTAATTGATTTTTAGAGAAACCTTCTAACTCTAAAGAAGAACATTAACCAGCGGAAAAAATACAAAGTTGTGGTTAATATTCTTGCAGGTAAATTACCTAAAGGTATAAGTTATTAGGTATATAATGTAACTTATATTTTTTTTTATTTAGTCACAGCTAAGAGTAATTTAAACCAGCAATAAACTCCTTACTTGTGGTGGTTGGTCTATTAGATACTTATTACATCTATATATATACTCTTTTACATCTTTTATCTGAGTTCAGAGCTGAGCAGAATTAAATTTTGTTGCTATGGGACTAAATATAAAGATTTGAATTAATAATTATTACCTGATTTCAAACATTTTTCGAACGCCTGTTTCGCAGTCAAGAACTCCGGTTTGCGATCCAATGGTTGTGATAACTCCTGAGTATACGTAAAATAGTTTCTATTTGATTTCGACGCTTGTAATGCGGCGCCTATTTTCGCGAAATTCCTGACCGATACGTTTGGCGCAACAAATTTTCCGATCACAGACATTTTTGTGCAATTCACTTTAATGTAATAGACGCACAAATCAATTAAACACTATAAATTGTTGTAGAATTCAGACTAGAGGTCACAGTATGACAAATACAATGTAAATAATTAGTAATAGGTATTTACAAAGATTTAAAATATTAATGAAATCGAGAATCGAGTCTCGAAACGCGCCCGAAGCGGCAGCCGGCTCTATCCGATTTCCGATTCCGAGCCCAGGCGATGTCCGAACCGATTACCGAAGGCCCGAACGCGAACGGCGAACGCGAAAGGCGCGGCGAGGCGAGGGCGAACACTCCGAACTTCGCGCGAAAACGTAACTCCACTCCAATAGGCGCGATTGCAATTGCAGTTTGCAGTTTCTATAGTGATCTGTGTTGCAGTTGCACCATTGCACCAAACCCAAAGAGTTTAATAAGTATATGACCAAACCAAATGTACTCTATGGACCAAACCAAACCACAGCAGTGGGGATGGAGACTCGTAGAAAAGAATAGAACAATTAAATAAATCAAAATAATTGGATTTTACAAAAATCGATTTTAATAACAACAAATAATCGATTTCTGCAAAAAAATCGTGTTTTCTATTATTAAAGTACATGCTTTTCTTAATTCATTAATATGCCTAATACATTCATATTAACAACAAGCGGACGCCGCGTGAAAATCTATTTAAGCTTACCAGGTCTATTTCACCACTTTGGTGGTTGAATTTTAAAGTTTTTTGAGTCAAATTATATTACATATTTTTTTATTATTTCATTAAAAGTAATGGGTAAACAATTTATCACCACCTGTCTTTGTAATGTAAAACCAAGCATAACTTTTTATTGAGCGATTATGATATTTTTTTTTAATGGAAAGCGTATATTTCGAAAATGGTCCCATATAAATTTGGAAAAACTATTTCAACCCCAAGAGTAAGAAAACAAGGGATGATTGATTATTTACTCATTAATTTTAATTTAAAACCAAGCATAACTTTTTATTTTAATAATTCTGTTTTTAATGGAATTATTTTTGAAATATATCCTTAAACCAGAAGATGATTGATTGTTTTCCTATTAATTGTATTGTAAAACTATGCGTAACTTTTTACAGAGTAGTCCGATTTCGATTATCCTTTAGTGATTGTAAAGAGTATATTTTGAAATAAGTCTTCTAGCACTAAAGGTAGGTAAACAGGTTATGAGTGATTGTCTACCAATTAATTGTACCATTGGGACGGCCTTCAAAGTGATCAGTAGATTCGTGAACAGTAGGTAGATTATATTGTTTTCTTCTGCCTATTAGTTTTCTGCATACGTTTGTGTTTTTGAAGTCGGTAGTATTTTATTTTTTAATTATTCCGTGCCCACTCCAAAAGGTTTCTGATTTCAAATAATATCAAAAAACAAACTATCGGAATTCGGAGCTGTTTCTGAGGACTTCAAGGGAATATTATGCTCTCTCTATATATAAAAAAATATCAAAAATCTCCATTTAAAATTGCCGCTGACTTTAGTTCTTAAATATTCCGTATGCGGAAATCGTATCGCTGCTATGTCCAATGTTTTCGTGTATGTAGATTCACTTCTTTTCCTTGGAGTCCGTACTCATAATCTAAAAAAAAAAAAAACCATAGTCAATGTAATACTTTTTATTTTCATAGTTGCCACTCAAATATGTCTTACCAGACTAATATGTAAATTTTAACCTGCAGTTAATATGAAATAAATAATTTGAAAATATTAAATATACATAAAATACGAAAAATCTGAATCATTTAAGAAGTTAACCTAGTTTTCTGTAAACGTTAAATACCTAGTTAAGTAAAATACATGTTTTTATTAAACTGAAACCCTTCTTTAAATATATTTAGCTCAATGATTTGTATGTTCGACTTATAAGTAATATTATGTTTTATTTTAATCCGTCGGTCTTTGGTCATCCACTTCACATCTTTTCAGTTGTTACTGTGAACAACCACATATTTGTTTTTTCTTTTCATTGTTCTAGCCATTACAGGGTCAAACTTTATTGAAGTGAAACTTCTTTAGGCGCATGAGGGTAAATTTTTTACAGACGTAACGTCACGCTGGTATGCAACGGAAGTGTCGAAAAAGAGAGAGAGAGCGATCGAGAGCGATTGAGAGAGAGTTAGACAGGGCGAACGTAGCATGAAGCAACTAGCCGTGGAGTGAGAGTAGGGAGCAAGCAAGTGAGAAAGATTGAGATCAAAAGTGAGACAGAGCGAACGTCGTATCACGCATCGTGCTATGGAGTGAGAGAGCTATAGTGAGAAAGATTGCACGAGAGTGAGAAATCGCGCATTGTAAATATTAAAGAAATAAATTGAAAAAAATTTATTTAAAATTTACATTAATTTTCAACACTTTTTATATTTTAATGACAATTAAATTTCTAACCTATCTTCTTTTTTCTCTTCCTCTTAGTCTCGGAAATCTAAAGTTTTTTTTTATAGAAGATAAATATAGAGAGTGGAGCTGACGGTTTGAGTTTAGAATAGACTAAAAATCTTAAAATATTTTAGGAAAGGTGGGAAACTATTCTATAAGTAAAAACTTTGACAAAATGATTTTCTCAAACGATTTCACATTTTAGTTTATATGTTTTCGTGGGAAGTAAAATTGCAAACTGGCAATAATAATCTTGTGATAGATCACGTGACAGCACGTGAAGTGTCATAGACAATCCATCCATTCGCCAGTTTTCGGGCGAGAAGGCAGCGCAGTTTTGGTGTTTTATTGAGCGACCTGCCAAAAGAAGACTCAAACATGGCAAAAACTATGTCTTCCACCCAGGCAAATAAGGAACATGCCCTGGTTGTATCCAGGGATTTCATATCACAACCGCGTCTGAGTAAGTACGATGTTAATTATAACGTCACCTGATTTTACGTATTTAGAACTGGGCAAATCGGTGATGTCAAGTTATTGATTTTGCAATAAGAATCTCATTTTATATTTTGTTTTCACATCTTCTTCGTTCCATTTGAAGTAATTTACATAAAACCTGTAGCCAAGCAATTATTTCATCAAAAAGTTACGATCAATGGCGTTATCTCTATCGTTAGGATGATTTATAGTTTTTGAGTTGTAATTTTCCAAGTTGATAGGCATATTTTTCCGAAGAGGCATATTTAGTTGCTAAATATGTTTATGTTGCATTCATACATGCTTAAACATTCACATATGTAAATTGTTTAAACCTATAAGCCTTGTCGAAAAAAGATGGGTCAGGTACCGCCCTACATACTAATTGTTATTGTTCTCAATGATATTTTCTCTCCATAATTTTTACGTAATCTATTAAATTTTTCTTAATTTTTTCTGTTGAAAATGTTTCACCTCATTCTTTAAGATAAAAGCCTTGATAACCCAAGCATTATACTTGTAAGAATACATATCTTGTAATTCAGCATTCAATATTCCAGTTAATTAGGTATTGTCGTTAGGAGAAAAGCAGAACTATGTACCTAATATATCTAAAACATGCTCTACCCCATGTTTCTTACATTGTTCCCAAGGAAATGTCACGATGGAAAGAAGCCTATGTGTTATTTGCATCATAATTTAAATTTGTGCTGAATCTTGAATGGATTGGCTGATAAATATGTGTAATTAGGTGATCATCAACTTTAATAACTACATTCAAGTATAATCTATTCTATACTTATAATAAATAAATAAATAAATAAATAAATACTTATAATGAAACAGTAACGGGTCAATCTTATTTGGAGAGCATTATATAATCAATACTATAGCCATTATTTTTTGTCTGTCTGTATATCTATCTGTCTTTTATTTATGTTGACTGGGCATCTCTCTGAAACTACTGAATTAATTCATGTTTTGAGTTTTTTTTTTATAAAATGATTAGTGGACTATTTAATATACATAAAACATGACAAAATATCATTAGAAGGGGTATGAAAAAGGTGTTAAAAGTTTATATCGAGTTGCACATAGGCAAAGTCGCGGGCATTCGCTAGTATATTTACATAAAAGCTAAAGGTCATTCATCACAAAATCTCTTTCACATACAAAGATGAAATTTAGCAGGGAGGTAGATTAAAATTAGTAGACAATCTTTAAGACAAAAACAAAAAAAGTGAGGATAATAAATAATATTGAGAGAGGGTCAGTTTAAAGAGGTCTAAGGCCATTGCCCAGGATGTACATAAAAGATTATGAAGCACCAAGTCAGGCAACAAACTCTCTTAAGACAAAAACTATCAAGCAATATGATATTACTTTATTTAACAACAAATCATTTGAATTAAATGATTTGCTGCATTTTATTGTAAAATTTGAAAGTTCTGCTGGATATCTTGAACAAAAACTATGTTTAAACATTTATGTTTGAGCATTTTCACCTAAAATCATAAGAAGAAAAAAGACTGTAGAGTCCACATAATAAGAGGTTTTGGAATTATGTATAATCTGTTATATTTACAACCATGAATGTTGATGATGATGATGATGATGATGATGATGATGATGATGATGATGATGATGATGATGATGATGTAAATAAGAAAAATAAATGTGATGATTTTCTTTTGCACAGCTTACAAGACAGTGTCTGGTGTGAACGGGCCACTTGTCATCTTAGATGAAGTGAAGTTCCCCAAATTCTCTGAGATCGTCCAGTTAAGACTTGCAGATGGAACTCTCCGGTCTGGTCAGGTAATTTTTTTTAATGTAATAATTTTCTGGTAAACAATATAAATGATACAACAATGTGAGAGTTTGACAAAGAAGTTTTACCCACAATCTGGGGTAAGTTTTGACGGCCAGTACGGGTAAGCTGTATACGGCACGGCAGTAATAAAGATAACTCACATGGCTTGCGATACAAACTATTTGTCAAGACAAGACATTTTTTTCTCGGTTTATATTAACATTATTTTGTAGTTCACTTATAGATATGGGAGCACAGGGCGTCAAGTTTGCTTAGTTTTGGCACTTTTTAAGATAGTAACCTGTATATTATGATATTCCAAGGTTCTGGAGGTCAGCGGCTCCAAGGCTGTTGTCCAGGTGTTTGAAGGCACATCAGGCATTGACGCCAAGAACACTCTCTGCGAGTTCACAGGCGATATCTTGCGCACGCCAGTGTCGGAGGACATGTTGGGTAAGTGGTTGATATTAAACTTTTTTTTTTATAAACTCGGCTGCCACATACTTAGAGAAGTAGCGAGGGAAGTAAGCAGAGTTGTGTGGCCATGTTACTCGTCCTGCAGCATATGCCGACCGCTCCCTGTTTTGCAGGGCGTCCCGATTATTTGTGTAAATATCTGCTAAGCTTCTGGAGCGACCTTGGCTGGAAGGACCCACATACAAATACCAATCAAGTGTATAAACGGCCCAGAAGGAAGAAGAACACCATAGCAGCACTAGCAGCATTGTGTAGCTGTGGCATAAGAATATTAACTAGTTGACGCTGCGCGGTTTCACCTGCGTGGTTCTCGTTCCGGTAGGAATACGGGAATAATTTGTAGTTAACAGCTGTAAGGGCTGGATTAAAGAGGTCTAAGGGCGGACGAAGTCGCGAGCGTCTGCTAGTTTCAAATAAACTTTTAATATATTGTTTTTCTTGTCTCCATTATAACCAGGTCGTGTATTCAACGGATCCGGCAAGCCAATCGACAAGGGCCCCCCAATCTTGGCCGAGGACTTCCTCGACATCCAGGGTCAGCCCATCAACCCCTGGTCCCGTATCTACCCGGAGGAAATGATCCAGACTGGTATGTGGTCCAAATCAATATTTCAATTCAATTTTTGATTTTAGGGCTTGCTGCTGTACCAACTGGGTACAATTTAATTCGCCAATGTCGCGTGGTAAGGAAGACACACTTTCAGAGGTTGATCGGTGTAAGCTGGGAATCAAGAATTGATTATTAATCAGCTTAATTTTGACACTATAAATAGCGGATTTTTTTTTGTTCGTCACATTTCTGAAAGAACACAAAATTAATATTATGTCAATATTTTCATTGCTTCCATAGTGGGGGTGTCATTCCAAAAAAAAAATGTTTCAAAAATGGGGGATACAGTTTGCTATTGCAGCTATGTAACTATCATATCTATCCAAAAGGTAATTATATCATTGGATAGCTAAAGGATCAAAGATTTTTTTATGTAAAGTTAGAACCTTGATAAGTTACATACAGTGCAGAGGGAAACGCTCGTAAAATTAAAAAACATAATTGCTGTTCATTATCTCACTTGTGTAGTCTCACTAAAACTCAAAAACAATTTAATTAACTCAAGTTTAATTAAAAAGAATTCAAACCTGAGTATATCACGCTCCAAACTTTGAGTCCTTTTTTTTCATTCTCTACAAGTTAACCCTTGACTACATTTTCGGAACGCTAAATCACTTGGCGGAACGTCTTTGTCGCTATGGTAGTAATTAGCCACGGCCGAAGCCTCCCACCAACTAGACTTGGATCAATTTAGAAAACCTCAAATCTGCCTAGCCGGGGATCAAACCCAGGACACTCCTTTGTAAATCCACCGTGCACACCACTGCGCCACGGAGACCGTCAAAATTAAAAATTTCAAAACTTCAAAACTGCACTGATTTGCAATGCGCAGCTATTATATTAGCCCAGTTTCAATTTATTACAACAAAATAATATTTCACAAAATCACTAACGCGACTAGCAGCGTGACGGTGTCTACGCTGCCTAACAAATAACTGAGCTCAATCTTCAAATACCCTCATAATTATACCAACACTGTTCTAAGAACTACAAAAACCTCCCCTCCACAATAACATAAATAATTTATTTTGTTAAACAACCTAAAAACGACGACCTCGTAATATTCAGGTATTTCCGCCATCGACGTGATGAACTCCATCGCCCGTGGACAGAAGATCCCCATCTTCTCGGCCGCTGGTCTGCCTCACAACGAAATCGCCGCCCAGATCTGTAGACAGGCCGGTCTTGTCAAGGTGCGTATCTATATATTATATTGATTATTGTATGTTGGCATTTGTCGTCATGTTATTATCATTTTATTTATATACTAGCGGACGCCCGCGCGCTTGAAACTCGATGTAAACTTTCTACCCTACCCTACCCCTACCCTACCCTAACCCTACCTTACCCTACCATACTCTACCCCTACCCTACCCCCTACTCCTACCCCGTTTTCTAATTATAATTAATATGAACTTTATACAATAAAATAAAGCCCAAATTGACCACATTTTAGCTAGAAAACATTCATATGGGAAAAAGAAAAGGGCTATTTTTATGGTTTTTCCGGCAATTATTCGAATTTTTCTCGCCGTATAAACCATTCCAAAACTTCAACGAACATTTAAAAAAAGAATTGGCCACATTGGTCCAGGCGTTGTTTAGTTATGTGCTTACCAACGCATTTTGCGATTCATTTTTATATTATAGATGCTGCTCTAAATTGTATTAAAACACATTGCCCTAACAAAAAAGACGCGGGTGTCCGTTAGTATGTAAAAAAAGAATGATTTTAATATAATTTTCCTTCCAGCTCCCCGGCAAATCAGTCCTCGACGACCATGAAGACAACTTTGCCATAGTCTTCGCTGCCATGGGTGTCAACATGGAGACGGCCCGGTTCTTCAAGCAGGACTTCGAGGAGAACGGCTCCATGGAGAATGTGTGCCTGTTCTTGAACTTGGCCAACGACCCCACCATTGAGAGGATCATCACTCCACGCTTAGCTTTGACTGCTGCCGAGTTCTTGGCCTACCAGTGTGAGGTGAGTTGATAAAAACTGGACAAGTGTGAGTTGGTAAAGTGTGTCTCTCTCTGATGGTTCTGTATGATAATGTACAAATTGTTCATTGTCATATATCGAAAACTATGTTTATTAAGAGAGTGGAAGTCGAGTGTCTGTACATTAAACAAAATAAATATAATCTTTTTAACCGACTTCCAAAAAGGAGGAGGTTCTACGTTCGGCTGTATGTATGTTTTTTTTTTTAACTTAAAAATGGAACCGACTTCAAAGACGTATTTCAGTTGTTTTGTTTTTAACACAAAATTACTGAATCGATTTTCATGAAAATGAAATGTGACCAATCTGGAAGTACTGTTAAGTACTAAACAAAACAAGATTTTTCAAAATTGGTTAATAAATGACGAAGTTAGGAGGTAATAAACATTGAAAAAAAAACATACAAGTCGAATTGAGAACCTCCTCCGTTTGTTGAAGTCGGTTAAAAAAATTGAGTTGGGTCAATCAGAAATGAGCAACAGAACACAAAAATATTTTTTCAAAATAAATATTCTTGTCTGTCTGTAGCGTATGTGCAGACTATTCTCTGGTTCTACTGGACGGATTTTGATGCTGTTTTTACAGGTAGATTTAGCTATGTCTGGCGCAACAAATAGGGTAGGGGTAGGGAATAGATAAATAGTCCACCAATCGTTACTACTACAAAAAAGAACACAGTATTCAGAATGCATGAATGCTGTCCGCTAGGGTCAAATGACTCACGATGGCTGGATGACCTAGGTCCGAGAAAGTCCACATTTTACTTCTTCAATCATTGATTTTTTTAACAGAATGTTTATTCAAAATATTTATGTAATTTTATAATAATAATAATAATAAATAATCTTTATTACCATACTTATAACTAGGCATACTTATAATCAATTCAATTTTAATTATTGTGCTTAAGCTATGATACAAACATGAAACAAAAAAAAATTAAACCAATTATTATTATTCGCTTAGCTAGTAACATGACAACTGGCCGCAAACTCAGCCTTATGCTGTGCAATTGCATATTTTTTTTATATTTATTTATATTTACTACTAAGTATATTATTTTAAAGGAAAACAGAATAGCATAAACATAAACTCAAAAAATACATTTTACAAAATCTATTTATATCTGTTTGCCCACAGAAACACGTGCTGGTCATCTTGACGGACATGTCCTCGTACGCTGAGGCTCTGCGTGAGGTGTCCGCCGCCCGTGAGGAGGTGCCCGGACGACGTGGTTTCCCAGGTACGGCTTTATCATCATCATCCATCATCATCACCATCCATCAGCCTATTGATGGATGTCACTGTGGAACATTTTTTGTAGAACATTTTTTTGTGTTTTAGCGTAATTTTTTTTTATTTATCTCCAAAAAGCGCAGTTTGGAATGAACCAAATTACCAAACAAATGTGGTCCTTCGAGCCGGATATACTACTAGTTATGACAAACGTTCTAAGAAAAAAAGTCAACTAGCCTATTAATAATATTGTGTTAGAAATAGTAGTCTGGAACGGATATGACGTCGCTCATCTCGTGTATGCTCGTGCCGACGCTAGGTGGCGCGACTTGTTTCGTAGGGATTTAGAAGAGGGGTTTCGATCAGTTGGCGGGAACGACTTGCGATAGAAGGCGCTCGTCGTCCGGTCGACTTCATTGTGCTCCACACGTTTCGTCGTCCACATTTCTTGTTGTGTAATTCTTTATGGGTTGAGATAGGCGGAAAAAGGGAGTATTAGATATCTGTATATAGCCGTGATAGCCCAGTGCATATGACCTCTGCCTCCGATTTCGGAGGCTGTGGGTTCGAATCCGGTCCGGGGCATACCTCATACTTTTCAGTTGTGTGCATTTTAAGAAATTAAATATCACGTGTCTCAAACGGTGAAGGAAAACATCGTGAGGAAACCTGCATACCTGAGAATTATCTTAATTCTCTGCGTGTGTGAAGTCTGCCCGTCGGCATTGGGCATGGTGGACTATTGGCCTAACTCCTCTCATTCTGAGAGGAGACTCGAGCTCAGCAGTGAGCCGAATATGGGTTGATGACGACGACGACGGCGAGATATCTGTCAAAGGCGCCTTTAAGCCTACACACAACGTTCACAAGTGCGTGACTTCACTCAAGGTCATTCTCTGCCATTATTATAGTTACAGTTTGATTTGTGAATCGTAACCTTTGTTCTACATTGGTTTTCTTATTGTTGGTAATCCACTTCTGAGTCAGCTAAAAATAGTTTCTTTTCAAACTTTGCACTTTTTGTTTGGTAATTTACCAAACGAAATGTGGTCCTTCGAGCCGGATATACTACGATATACGACAAACGTTTAAAAAAAGTGTGTGTCATCTCCGACGCACGAATGGAGTTTACTCTTTCAGATCGACTGTCTATATATGTTGCCCCGCAGCATGTACGTCTCAATACTAACGCCTTAAAAGTGAAAGGTGCGCAGAATAGATTGCGCACAAAAACTTTACGCTGTCAATCGCTCATCGAATTTTACTGCCCACATTTTTCTCATACCGGGGTCTATATTATATGAAAAATCGATACTTAGGTAAAGTCCAAAAAGTGTCAACTAGCCTATTAATAATATTGTTTGTCGCCCACAGGTTACATGTACACGGATTTGGCCACCATCTACGAGCGCGCCGGGCGTGTGGAGGGACGCAACGGCTCCATCACCCAGATCCCCATCCTGACTATGCCCAACGACGATATCACCCATCCTATCCCCGATTTGACGGGCTACATCACCGAGGGACAGGTGACTTTCGATTCCGCTATTGCTCGACATTTGTCTATTCACTTCTTGTTACTACGACCTTCATAAGGCTTAAGATGCGCGCTAAAAGATAATGTGATGATTTTTCAAAAAGGAGATGGTACATTTCAGGTCCACTCTTGTATCATTAAAATTTAAAAAATACAAGGATTTTATTAGAATTTATTAAAGTGAATAAATCTAAGTAAATAAAAAGAAAGAAATAAAATAAAAACCCAAGTTTTTGAGTTATATCAAGATGGCGCCCATAGAGCAACTATGACATGACAATTGACAGCAAACGTCAAATCGATTACTGCATTGAAAACGTCATCTATCCGCCATTATTACCCTTAACAATGTAGCATTTCATTGGGAGATAATGAATATTATTTCGAAGGAATTAAAGTAAATTCGTAGATTTGTATAATCTAAACTAGTTAAAAAAAAATATTTTCTTTTATTTCTGGCAGGGTACAATGACTGATCCTGGGCTGCATACAATTTTGGCCCATCTCCTTTGTCTACCTAATAGGGTAGTTGACTCATATGAAATTTAATATAAACAATATTAATTTCGCATAGTACATAGAATAGGGGTCCGAAATATATCGATATTAATTAATAAAAGTTAAGGATTTCTAATAAAAATTAAATTAAAAATCATGTGTTTGTTCATATTTTCCAAATTCGCTGTCGTCCATTTTGTGATGTCACAATGTAGTTGAACAGTAATAAACAATTTAAAATCCCTTCAAAAAAAAGTGTCAACTAGCCTGTTGTCATTATTATATCTTTTTTTTTTTCATTAGATTACTTTTAGCAATAAGGCCGCCTTTGCATGCTAATTTTTAGTTTTAATTATTACTTTTATATTTTTCATTTTGTTTTATATTATGTACTTTTCTTGCAGATCTACGTAGACCGTCAGCTCCACAACAGACAGATCTACCCGCCAGTGAACGTGCTGCCATCTCTGTCCCGTCTCATGAAGTCTGCCATCGGCGAGGGAATGACGCGCAAGGACCACTCCGACGTGTCCAACCAGCTGGTGAGTGTTTGTGTGTAATGAAATGCAGACTTATTCGGAAGCTTATTAAAAACTTGATCCAGATCCCAACCCTAGGCCCTAAGTCAGTTATAGTCTAAGAGCCCTTTAACCCCAGACATTCGTCATTTTATAAAAGCTGAAAGTTTGTCCGCTCATGCTCCTACCATAAGTAAATATGGATACCATAGCTAATTATAGATTTTGGACCGTGGTGGCTTTAAGAGGTAACAAGTTTTAACTCAGACCAATTATTGTATAGGATCTGCCTCGCTAGACGTTCCTTTTCTGTCAAAGTATAAGATCAACGATCTAATGCGATTATAAAAACTGTCTCTATAGACACGATGTTAAATAGTTGCAATCGTGTTCGTCGGTTAATAGCTCCGTAAAAATACCTTTTTGTGTAATTGAATTGTGTAAAAAACGGGCATAAACTTCTAGTTTAGTATAAGATATATCCCAAATTTAAGCTCGTTTTCCTCAAAAAATGACAGAGAATTTTGTTCGTGACTATGAGTGTGATACAGGTCCTTCTATAATTGGTCTGAGGGTTTTAAGGATCCAGACCCTCAATCAAGTCTTAATTATAAAGTGTAAGTTAACAAAACAAGCATGTTTGTGTTAGAAGTGAAGATTATTTTCCTTATGTTAGGCATTTTACTGAACATAATTGTGTTCCAGTACGCGTGCTACGCTATCGGCAAGGACGTGCAGGCGATGAAGGCCGTGGTGGGCGAGGAGGCGCTGACGCCCGACGACCTGCTGTACCTGGAGTTCCTCGGCAAGTTTGAGAAGAACTTCATCACTCAGGTCAGTAGACAATTCTTTTTTTTTTACAAGTAAGTAAGTAACGCACTCACCTTATAATAGTTTTTTTTTTTTGAAAATTAAAAAATTGCTAAAAATAGATTTTAGACACTCATTATTATTATTGAATATCCCACAAAGAGGCAAATAATTCAATTAAAACGGAACTAATTTCGGAACCGCTTTTATGAATTAATAATTGTTATCTATACTTAATATTATAAATAGAAAATTAAAATAGTGTAAAAAGATGTTGTTGTCTTGTTTGTATTGAATAGGCCCTAAAAACTACTAAACTGATTTGAATAACTCTTTCACTGTTGGAAAGCTACACTATCTCCGAGTGCTACAGGCTATATTTTATCCTCGTATTCCTACGGGAACGGGAACCCCGCGAATATTGCAAAATATGTGACGTCACATTAAGAACCCTTACTCTTGGCACACACATGATGATGAGTCAACAAAAAATGAAGAAAATCTTGTGACGTAATGTAATGACCCCTATGTTTTAGGCAAGTAAATGTTATGATAATATAGAAAAGTATTAAGAAATTTAATATCACGTGTCTAAAACGGTGAAAGAAAAAAATTAAAGAAAACCTGTATACCTGAGAATTTTCTCAATTCTTTAGACATGTGTGAAGTTTGCCAATCTGCATTTAGCCAACTAAGGCCTAACCGCTCTCATTCTGAAAGGTTGACTCGTGCTCAACCGTGAGTCTAATATGGGTTACTAATGATGAGTGATATCCACAGAGCAACTACGAGAACCGCACGGTATTCGAGTCGCTGGACATCGGTTGGCAGCTGCTGCGTATCTTCCCCAAGGAGATGCTCAAGCGTATCCCGGCATCAGTCCTCGCCGAGTTCTATCCCAGGGACTCGCGTCACTAGACCCCGCACCCTTGACTCGGACCGACATTCTAACCTCATACTCATATACGTATATATATTTAATATATTAATCTTAACGATCGCCTACTTTATGTTAGGGATAAACACCAAAGTTCAGATGTTTTAAAAAAATTAATACCAATCAGACAAAATGGTGAAGAAAAAAGTACTACTCTGTCTAAATGTCAACACACTTTTCAAAAAGGTTGGCAACCCCTGATTTAGCTATAAAAGGTATTTATAATAATCAGTGGTCACAAATGTTATTAGGAGATATCTTACTCTAATTCTATTAAAACTGTAAAATTGTATTAGATTTTACTATTGATACAGTAAGATATCTCTAAATAAATTTTGTGACCACTGATTATCATAAATGCCAATACAGTAAAATCTGGGGTTGCAAACCTTTTTGAAGTGTTGACATGTAGACAGAGTACCAATAGTAAAATCTAATACAATTTTGTAAATTACTATTACTATTGTACTGTGAGACTTCTGATTTACTATATTAAAGATATCAAAATAACAGTATTATATTTTCCTTTTGTTATGGTAACCATTTTTTTTTAATATAGCATAGCTCTGTAATTTTTTGGGTGCATAGCATGTATACAACGATTTTGTAATTTAGCAAATTGTGTTCTTGTAATGATTCTATATTGTCTATTATCTCTGAAGATTAGAATGTCGAACCGCGATATTTTGTAAGATATTATATAACTACTGTTTATTAGTAAGTTGTTAATAATTTATATTAATGTGTATTACAATGTATTGCAATCAAGTTACAAAATTTAAACCAATCGTGTTTGCTGAATAGTATAATATTTAGAGAAAAAAAAGATTATAATTCAATTATAGTGTTGCTACCTACAATGGGAAAACAAATGTTGCCATGTGTACATATTTTCTTCTATATTAGTAGTTTTTGCTGGACAAATTGAAAATGTATTTTTAAATGATAATTATTTTGCTGGTGCTTAAGACACTGTAATAGTAAATATTTTATGAGTTGTTTTTGTGCACAAATTGTTGGCAGTGTGTTCAAATGGAGGTATATAACATTGGATAACAAATAATATATTATCGTCCATGTGTGATATGAATTGATAACGATTTGTGTCAGAATTTTATTTATGTAAATAGCAATAATAATGAATGAAATAGCCCCGTAACAACGTGTTACATTCCAAGTCGATTCCTCTCGCTCGTTAACTTGAAATTCTGTATTCGATGAGTGAAGTGAATTAGGACATTGTTGTTTTATGGAAATAAAAACTATAGAAGTTAAATACTGTTTTATTGAATGTTGAATATTGAACAATGTGCATATTTTAAAAGGCGGTCACTCCATATAGTTCCAGTGGAAAGTCTCAAAATGGGTGTCTCATGTTACTCCTTAAACATCAGCTGTCAGTGAAACTCGTCTAAAATCGGTCCAGGCATCTTAGACCATTAATAACGGTCTAAGCCAGGCATAGACTTATTAATTTATAATATATCTATGGCACCAAGCGTTTAGAGATTAGTCTGAAATTCCCAATAGGCAGACAAAATTTTCTAAAACAGATTTTTTTTGAAAAGATGTTAATTTAAAATAACAGACATTACTTTATAACTCCAGTTCTCCTGTCCCTTCACTCTCCTTGTTGGCTTTATATCAATATGATTTCTTATCTTTCTTATAGTCATCATTATCAACCCATATTCGGCTCACTGCTGAGCTCGAGTCTCCTCTCAGAATGAGGAGTTAGGCCAATAGTCCACCACGCTGGTCCAATGAGGATTGGTAGACTTCACACACGCAGAGAATTAAGAAAATTCTCTGGTAAGCAGGTTTCCTCACAATGTTTTCCTTCACCGTTTGAGACACGTGATATTTTAAATCCTTAAAATGCACACAACTGAAAAGTTGGAGGTGCATGCCCCGGACCGGATTCGAACCCACACCCTCCGGAATCGGAGGCAGAGGTCATATCGACTGGGCTATCACGGCTAACTACTTTTCTCAACTATTTCTTTTAGGCTTTTAATTAAAAAAAAATTATATTCTTTTTGATTAGTTGAAGAATACAGTATTGTGTGATTTGTGTTAGCATGAAAGTTTAAAATAAAACACCATCTTTATTATTACGTTTATTAAACTTGTTTACAATTTTATAGTGCGTTTTAAATGCCGCCTGAAGTGATTCACTATTGTTTTACACTGGAATGACAGTTTTACCTCCCGTTGGTGTATGGCTTACAATCTTTGAATTTCAGTTATAAATACAAACTAGACAATATAAGATACAACAACTATAATAAAAAATTAAAATTAACCGGCGATGCCAGCGATGGCTTCCGAAGCGAAATATTTGACATCAACATCTGGATCTACGTTCAACTTCTCCAAAACAGGTTTGACTTGCGGCTGGATGACCGCGGGGTCTAGATACGGCGCCATCTTTTGTAAAGTTTTGGCAACATTGAACCGAACGTTGGCAACATTATCATCGGCCATAGACAATACTGTGGGCAAGAGTACTCTAGTAGTGATGTCCTTGCCACAGACTTCGGACAATACATTTATGCAGAACAAATATGTCATTCTGTGCAGGTAATTCTGTTCGCGGGACATCGCTAATACTTTTGGTATGACATTTGTCTCTGCCCACGGCGCGCCATATTGTTCCACTAATTTCTTCAAATTCAAAGTAGCCGCTTCCCGGATAGCGTAGACATGGTCGATCAACCAGGACATGCAGAGACCTGTGAGCTTCTCGTCGAAGAACTCCTGTCCCAATTGCCCGGCTAATAATGGCATGTGTTCGATTATAGCGAGACGGACCCGCCATTTTGTGTCTTCAGCTAACTCGACTATGGCGGGGAGGAGAGATTGAACTAGTTGCTGGATTCCGATGACTTCGTTCACACATTCGAGGTTTGAGATTATGTTGAGACGGACTTCTGGGCACTCGTCTTTGAGTTGTGTCAAGAATAGTGGCAGGAGGTGTTCGATGGTGTTCTGTCTGCCCACAATGGGGCTGAGGCCCATTATGACGGAGGCAAGCGCTGACTTTACGTGTTGGTTGGGGTCACACACGAGGTCCTTGATCTGTGGCAGGATCATGTTCATGATTATGTGCTCTTGGTGCGCCTTATCCAGGTTCATGCAGAAGTCTTTCACCTGTAAATCAAATGAATATAATGAAAAATAATTCCAGGATGTCCACACACAGTGGCCTGCACTTCATAGATGCAAAAATGCACTGCCTACCCTGAGGATTCTTTAATTTTGTATATAATAGTGCATACCCTTGTTGAAAACCTTATGCACACTGCTATGTCTATTTTTTTTTAATTAAAAATTAAACTTTTTTTTCCCCCGACTAGCTTGTAGAAGTACATTTAAACCAAAAAAATATATTGATTTATATCAAGTGTAAATCTATCTATAATATAAAAATGAATCTAAAATCTTCTTAAAGCACAAATCTCGAGAACGGCTAAACTGATTTTGCTAATTATTTTTTAGAATACTCCTTGAAGGGGTAAGGGGTAGGCATAGGGTGGGAGTAGAATAGGTTAGGGGTAGGGAATTAGTCAAAGCCAAGCCTGACCAAGTTGGATAGTTAAATATAATAATACTATGACTATCAACTCGTGAAGACAAATTGATAGAGGGCGAGACTGCTGTTCTTGGAAGTTTATGCATGAGGCCTATATCCAGCAGTGGACATCCATCTGCTGTTAAAAGTGGTGATGTAATATTATTCATAGAATCGTAAGCATACCTTCCCCGCGGCGGCGGCGCGGACCTCGGCCTCCGTGTCCTTCAGCAGAGCTTGGAAGATCTGCGCCAGGTCGGAGCGCGCCAGCTCCGGACCCACAGCTTGCTGTAGCTCCACAAACCTACAAATTATTTCACATTATGTAATGGCATAAGGTCCGGCATTAGAAATATATACCCACATCTGTTATTTGTTAATGATCAGAAATAAATAAAAGGTAATTCAGTGACACATTGCAAATAGGTTGCCTAGTTGAATTGTGACCAGATACATTTTTCATGTAAAACCTAAGAAACTATAAACAAGATAGTATAAAACCTAAGAAACTATAAACAAGGTGACAAAGGTAACCTAATACAGTTAAATTAAGCATAAAATAAGCTTTCATTTGACCTGTTAGATTTATACTATAGATGTTGCATGAGGGCATATATATAACTGTTTAAATCTGGCAACCTCACAGTTGCAGTGTGAAAAAAGAATATATATTGAATTGAATTTAATATACAGTTAATAAACTAGAGTATGATTTATTTTAATTAACAAGATAAAATAAATAAAAAAAAAAATAATCATTTAATACTATCCAGCAACAATTCAACCAGGCAACCTATTTGAATATTACCCATCATTTTTTGCTTATCCCATTTTAAGTGGGTATTTATTTCTAATGCCAGATCTCGTACTATAATACAATTTTAGTCCAACTCACCATTACAATCACGATGCAGCATGGTGGGTCATCCACACACATTCACATTGTTGATTGTGATTACTTTGAACAAATTTACCTTATGCTACCCCTACCCTATCCTATGTCTGTCTCCTGGTTCTAAGCTACCTCTCCACCAATTTTTAGCCTAATCAGTCCAGCCGTTCTCAAGTTATAATATCACGAGTGAGATTATTTAGCGGTTTTACTTCCGATAGATTATAATATACCGCAAAATAACATTAGTGGCCAAGTGCGGAAAAGGCCCAGGAAAAAAAGAAGAACATGTTAAATTGTAATCAGTATTTTCAGTTTACAATATGACGGTAGATTATAATATCACTAGTGAGATTATAAACTAACGTATTTTACAATCTAACGGTGACATATAGCTTTTATTTTTTAAAGAAGTTTTACTTAAATTTCTGGCTCTAAAGCTTAGTTCTACCCAGTTTGAGGGTGACCACAGAGGCTATACTCACTTGTCGGCGACCATGTAGCGCACCCGCCAGGAGGTGTCGCCAGCTCGCGCGCGCACCGTGGGCATCACCAGCTGCTCCATATCCTCGGGCGGCAGTAACGCAGCTACCGCGGCGCACGCCTCCGCCGCCAGCAGACGCACGGAGTCTTGCTCGTCCTGACAAATACATGTAATAAACCAACGGAATATTTTTACTAAACTTAGGGCCATAAAACACATATAAGTATAAGGTAAGTATGCATGTTAATTGTAATTGTTGTTTTTGTTGACATTTTAAAAGACAGTTTACTTGTGTGTAAAAAAAAAAGTTTACCTGTACCAAGAAAATAACCATTGTATTTTAGATGACATCACTGCTGAGCTCAAGTCTCCTGTCAGAATGAGAGGGCTTAGGCCAATAGTCCACCACACTGGCCCAATGCAGATTGGCAGACTTCACACACGCAAAGAATTAAGAAAATCTCTGGTATGCAGGTTTCTTCACAATGTTTTTCCTTCACTGTTTGAGACACATGATATTTAATTTCTTAAAATGCGCACAACTGAAAGCTGAAAGGCTAGATTACTGGAGTAGTGCGAACTTATCCTTATCCTTAGTGCATGCTGTGACAACCAATAAGTGGGTCTGCAATAATTGCCGTATCTTATATATTTCTTTATATTTTATTGTAAGATTTTATTGTAACCTGTAATGGTGTCCTGTTTAAATAAATAAATCACTATGTGACGACCATTTACCTACGCCAAGTCAACAATCACTATGAGATGACTGTTTACCTGTGCCAAGTCAACAATCACTATGAGATGACCTGTGCCAAGTCAACAATCACAATGAGATGACCGTTTACCTGAGCCAAGTTGACGAACATGGGTATGAGGTCGCTCTTCACGTACTCGACCTCGACGACGCGCGCGAACTCGCCCAGCTTGAAGGCGGCGGCGCGGCGCACCATCGGCGTGTCGTCCTGGCACAGCGAGCGGAAGTGCTCGCGCAGCTCCGCCTTCACCGGCGCCGACACACGCGGGTAGCATACGCTGGAAACAGTGGAATCCGTTTACAATGACATCGAAACCAAATGGACCTACGTACCACGACCAGCCCCTGGTGGCCAAATCAAAAATCATTTATTTGAAATAGGCTCTGTTTACAAGCACTTTTGGCATGTCGGTTGATTATTTGTAAAGATTCTACCACCGGTTCGGAAGGTAGGTTCTGCTGAGAAGAAACCGACAAGAAACTCAACAGTTGCTCTTTTTAAAAAAAACATACAGTATTATAATTTACAATTGATGATAACATTACAATTTCTTATAGTTTTACTTTTGTGTGAAGGTGGAAGCTGATCCAATGGCCTCCAAGCACCAAGTGTGAAAAGGCCCAAGAAAGAAGAAGAAGAATGACAACAAACAGAATTGACGAACACGTCATACTAAGCAGATATCATCATTATCATCGTATCAGCCAATGAACATCCACTGCAGGGCATAAGCCTTTTGTAGGGACTTCCAAATATCACGATCCTGAACCGCCTGCATCCAGCGACTTGCTTGATGTTGTTAGTCCACCTGGATCCCAGGATACCCAGAATCTCGTAATCCGAAACCACATAAACTAATCAGTGGGCACATTAGGGTCAAACTTCAAATACAAACCTAAATAGTCCACAAGCTGATGCCCTTGAAGTGAACCAATCTCCGCCTGCCAGGCGCTGCACCAGTGGCACAAAGTGCTGCTCCAGAGCTTGCGGCGAGTGATGAGCAGCTACCGCCCTCAGGGAGGCTACAGCCTTGTCCCTCACCACTGTCTCCTCCACTGTGGCCAAAGACTCCAGGGGTGGGAGCAGGCAGTGGGCAAACTCTCCTCCACCGACCAGGTTAATGAAGTTTCCTATAAGAAAATGTTTTTTAATAAGTAGTAGTAAGATTTCAATACATAGGCAATTTACTAGCGAGCACAATTTCCTTAGTGCCTGAAGATGAAAGTCTTCGATCAGTGATGACCTATGAATCCAAGACTTTGTCGCTAACTATAGACCTTATTATACTGCTCAAAGTCACTCAGCGATGGAGCAAGCTATGCTTGGATTTCTCTGCGTGATCAAATCAGAAATGAGGAATTCCGCAGACAAACCAAAGTCACTGACATAGCTCAGTGAGTTGCGAAGTTAAAGTGGCAACATAGTTCAAAGAGCTGATGGACGTCAGGGTCCCAATGTGTTGGAATGGTGACCCCGCACCGGTAAGTGCAATGTTGGTTGACCCCCCACTATGTGGACCGAGGATATCAAGCAGGTTGCAGGGATGCTGGCGGCTCTAGACCATTGTGCTTGGACATCCCTGCTATAGGCATATGTCCAGCACTGGACATCTATTTGCTGATAATGAAATAAAAATTATGAGTAAGATTTATTATGGAATTTACATCAAATTCAATTCAATTTTAATTTTATGGCTTGTTGTAGTACTACTGGGTAAAATTTACTTCACCATTGTCAATTGATAAAGAAGACACACATTTAGAGGTAGGTGTAACCTGGGAATCAAGTATTAATTAATATCCAATTTAGTTTTGACGCTATAAATACCAGATTTTTTTAGATAGTATAGTTGTTAGTTGATATTCGGAAACAACACAAAATTATCATTTTTTATTGAGCTAGGTAGCAAAATAGGTGACAGCTATGTTGTGTAAATGTGTGACGGGTCACATGTTACCCTGCAAGACCAACAAATGGAGCAAACAGGTAACGGTTTGGAACCAGACAACATGAAGGTCCAACAAGAAGGTGAAGGTTTCAAGGATCTGGTCCATTCAGCTGTGATTGAGTATGAGTGACATCTATCCATTCCATCCAACTTCGCATTTTTAGTAGTTAAATAGGCAGGTATGGTTCGGTTGGAAATTATATTTTAGCCGTTGATAGGCCGCTTTGGTGACTTTTTATTCTCTACAACTTAGCCCTTGACTACAATCTCATCTGATGGTAAGTGATAACAATACTTATTACGTCCTATTCGATGTAGGTGCAATGCTTACCGAGTTGTTCCGCGAGGGCGAGCAAAACTTCGTCTTCATCGTAGATGGTCTCCGTCAAAAATGGGATGAGCTCTGACCGGGTCCTCTCGACGCCTAGAGCCAGCGCAATAGTAGACAGCTTCTTGATAGAAATCAATCTTAGCTGGACATCCTCGTTCTTCAGCTCGTCGATTAGTACCGCGATTGGATATAGTGACTCATCCGTCCCGGAGTCGCTGGCTGCCATCTTTCACTATTTACTGCTTATTTCAAGAATTTACCAAATAATCACGTATTACTCCACAATTTTGTTTTATTTTTTGTAAATTCTCCGCAATTCGCATTTACCAGCAAAATGGAAGCCTTTTTTGATTGATAGATTTTTTTTACGCCAATACCAAAGACAACAGACAGACCACAGACAGATGTTATTTATCTATGGTAGGAAAATAGTGAAGCACCGCACCACAAACCAATCGTTTTATATCGATGTTTAAACGGAAAAATATAATATCAGTACGAGTTCATTGAGTTTACAAAATAGTATTTTGATAAAGTTGTTGAACTTATAAAAATTACAATAAAAAATGTTCTCGTACTTTTTTTTATAATTACAATTAGACAAAATGGTTTAAACCACGAATCAGTATGATAATTATGATTAATATACTTACAGAATTATATTATGTTGACAGGTAACAAATTACATATACCTACATATAAGTACAAAAAGTATCAGATGTGCTGATATTCTATACTATATTATTTTATTTCTTTGCCAATCCATATTCCTCTTTAAGTCCTTCCAGCGTAATTGTGTACTATACACCGATACATCTATGAAAGCAATATCTATAATATAAGCTAGGTACTTTGAAAATAATTTCATTCACAAAAGTTCAATTTCTTAACAATTTTAAATATTTGTTTTATTACGTGTTAAATATTTGTGTTATTGTCAGTATATTATAACATACTAATTTGATTGAAGTGTAATAGATCTCAGTCGTAATGATGTAATAAATAAATTTTTGAAGATCAATAGTGAATATTATTTCGATATCCCTCTGAACGTTAACTTTTTTATTTAGGCAGTCAACAAGTAATAATTGTTATTAAATAATTATTTTCCCTATTAGGGCGAAAGTGGTAAAATATAGCCCATCGTCATTCGTTGGCAGTCAGTAAGTATTAGACAAGTCATGTAACGCTTTAGTAAGGCGAAGGAAATCTTATTAAGATTTCGGATAGACTACACCGAGAAAATTGAATTAATCACATAAAACACTCTTGTTCCTCCACTTCGCACCTTTACAAAACTATATTAAATAAAATACATTCTAAAATGCATGCTTAATGCAATAAAACACTAAAGTGCATGCAAGTTATTAAATGAAAATAAAACGAATGCTTCATGTGATTCCTACGATTTTCACGCCAAAATGCACAAACTTACAACACTAGTAAGATAGAATACCATAAACAAGTAAAACATATACATCTTAGAGGAATCGGAATGCCATACCCAAGTTTTCAATCAATGTTTTTCGATCGACATTTTAAATTTCAACGGAAAAATTTAATAATCCAAAAAGAATTTACTTTTCCACGTCTTTACTTGATTTTTTGACGTTTTTTAATTTCATAGCAATTATTAACGTCAACCATTACGATTTTAATAATTTATGTAATGCTTTTTTTAGTATTATAGTTCTTTTGTAAAATATATAATTGATGGGCGATGATGACCTTAATGCCTCTATCGCACATATCGTCCTGTGCTGTGTGGCCGGGGATGGAGTGGCTCGCACGCATGTTAGGAGTTTCGTGCACCCGGGCATGCATGCCAACTTCTTCATTCACGGACTATTGGGGTTTCTACACTATCAAAGTAAGACTGGCAAATACATCACTATAAAGTAAAAAAGTTGAATTTTGTTTAATAATTGTTTGACGGCCGCGTGGCGCAGTGGGTAGTGACCCTGCTTTCTGCATCCACGGCCGTGGGTTCGATTCCCACAACTGGAAAATATTTGTGTGAGGAGTATGAGTGTTTTCCAGTGTCTGTATGTATTTATACATTATATAAGTATTTATGTGTAGTATATAAATGTATATTAATATTATAATATCAACTATCTTAGCACCCATAACACAAGCTACTCTGTATGCTTACTTTGGGGCTAGATAGTGATGTGTATTGTTTAAGTATATTTATTTATTTATTATATTTATTATTATAATGCTGTCTGTTTATTTGATGGTGTTATGTGTGCTGGTGTAAGAATACGAATAGGTGAAAGCAGTAGCATTCACTGCATATATGCAAAAATGTACTGCCTACCCTCATTATGTAAATGTACTGGACTAAGCAATTTTATGGTGCTTACCCTGTTTAAAAAGTTTGTGCGCGCCAGTGGCTGCAAGGGAGTAATGTGCAGTGTTACGTTCTGAGTTGTCGTTGATCTTGAACACTGGTTTGAAATATATTAAGCTTTTTCAAATTTCTTCGCAAAGCCATGACCTTCTTTAATCGAATATACTTATCCCCTGGATAATTGCCACCTACTCGTAATCTTAATACTAATACTAGAAAGAGGTAAAGTTTGTGAGGTTGTATGGACTAATGTCTGGATCTACTAAAACGATTTTGGTAATTATTTTGTGTTAGAACTGGGTACTACAAAAATTTTAAGAGTTCCTCAACTTCGTGGTGGTGTTAACATTCATTGTTTATATTATTATAAAAAGGTGGTATTTGTATGAAGTAGTTGCAACAGTGATGGTATAAATAACAGGGTATTTGATGACTTGAGTTCAGTTCTTTGTTAGGCAGCGTGAACACCGACACGCTGCTAGTCGCGTTATTGATTTTGTGCAATAATGTTTTGTGTTGTAATTAGTAATAATGTTTCATGTTATAAATTATTTAGTGTGGAAGTGGAGAAAATGACGCTAGGGGAGGAGAGTCATAATGCATTCCAAATGGATCCTTTAAAACTTCGCCCAAGGTCACAAGTCCTGGGACCTGCTTGAGGTGTTTCCTCTACCACAAAATGATGGTACAATCACTGTCGCTTCTTACTACCCCTCAATCACGACTGATGGGTTTTAGTGGCTTACGTTCCCGTGGCTCATTTATCAGGTGACGAGTAGAAACACCGTGGGATTTTAGTCGATTGAAGTCCGATATAACTTTCTTCCTTGGCCCTTGATTTGGCGATTTTGGCGGCTTTATAATATTAGTAAAGGTTTAATTTATTTCTATTTTTTTATATTGCAGGCGGCAAATTCAACACCGATTTCAAGGGAGCCTATGCGATTAGCTCTAACGCATCGAGATATCTTGCATTACCGTGCCTAATGGCGGACCTGTACCGCAGCGACAATGCCGTCAGCACTCTACATCTTGTCTCTGGTCTGGTGCCGTTTGCATTGTCTCTGGCTGGGCAAGAGCACCGACAATTGGGGAACTTGATGATAGCTTGCAACATTGTATCGCTATGTGTGTATTCTCACCAACATGATCGAGGTTGGGGATGGTATACAGCGGGCGCTGGTGTGTTAGCGTATTTTTGTTTACCTCAAATTCCCCAAAAAGTGGCGTATCCATTGTTACTTAGTCTAATGGAGTATTGCGCGTACAGGCTTTTCCATGTAGACTTTACCACTCCACCTGGTCCTAGACGATAGATAAAAAAATAATGATTATATTTGTTTTATTTTTGACTAGCAACCCGCTCCAGTTTCGCACAGGTGCTTTAAAGATATTCATCATCATTAGCAACCCATTGCTCAATGCTGAGCTCGAGTCTCCTCTCAGAATGAGGGGGGTTAAGCCATTAGTTCACTACGCTGGCCCAATGCGGATTGGCAGACATCACACACGGAGATAATTAAGAAAATTCTCAGGTACGCTGGTTTTCTCACGGTGTTTTCCTTCACCGTTTGAGATACTTGATATTTAATTTCTTAAAATGCACATAACTGAAAAGTTGGAGGTGCATGCCCCGAACCAGATTCGAACCTACGCCCTCCGAATCTAAGGCAAAGGTCATATCCACTGGGCTAGGTTGTGAGCACCTGTGTGAACCTATAATCGCAGAGTTCATAAGCCATAATGTTTACACGAGCAAATGAGATTTAGCATTCTTTTGTCTGAGAAATTAAATCACATTTGATGGCGGCAGTAAAGAGGCAGTTCTTTTTATTGTCAGTTCAGTGACCTTTAGTGGAAAATAAATTATTTAAAAATCAAATGTTTTAGATTAGAATGCTACAGCACATATCTATACTAATATTATAAAGCTGAAGAGTTTGTTTGTTTGATTGAACGCGCTAATCTCAGGAACTACTGGCCCGATTTGAAAAAATATTTCAGTGTTAGATAGCCCATTTATCGAGGAAGGCTATAGGCTATATTATCTCCAAATTCCTACGGGAACGGGAACAACGCGGGTGAAACCGCGCGGCGTCAGCTAGTTTGAAGATAAAAATTCATTAAAAGAATAGTAGCCATGTTATATTTTCAATATTATTAACCCATTAGTTATTTACTAACTAATTTTTTTTCTGTATTGTTCGACATGTTTTTTTCAGAATATATACAACTAGCGGACGCCCGCGACTTCGTTTGCATGGAATTCAGTTCCGTACACAAGTCCCGCGAGAACCATGGATTTTTCCGGGAACAAAAGTAGTCTGTGTTAATCGGAGTAAAATCTATTTCCATTAAAATTTCTGGTAGATCGCTTGAGGTATGGTCAGGGCTAGCACGGCTCACAAGCGACTGTCTATACCTACTTATAATAAAACTGTAGAGAGGTCAATTCTGTACATGAATTATATTTCCAAAATAACTATCAAGGGGTCAAAATAACTATTAGTGATCGATACTGATGCCAAAAAATGCAATCAGTACAATTTTTGTCTGTCTGTCTTTCTGTCTGTCTGTCAGTCTGTCTGTCTGTATGTTCGCTATAGAAACAAAAACTACTCGACGGATTTCAACGAAACTTGGTACAATTATTCTTCGTACTCCTGGGCAGGTTATAGTATACTTTCTACTAATAATAATAACTAATACTTTTCATCACGCTACAATAAATAGGAGCAGAGCAGTGAAGGGAAATGTTGGAAAAACGGGAGAAGTTACTCCATTTTAGCTTCCGTCGCGTGTGCAGCCTTAATGGGTAGCGTAGGGTAGGGGTAGGGTAGGGATAGGGGTAGGAATAGGGTAGGGGTAGGGATAGTTGAAAGTTTACATCGACTTTCACGCGGACGAAGTCGCGGGCGTCCGCTAGTTTAATAAAAAAAAAAAAAGATTCGACTCCCCCTCCCCCCTTGGCCAGTTTCATTTATTTGAAAGGAATATACAAAGCATTACTTGGTATGCGGTAATGCGATTGTCTCACGTGGTGCGACCCCCGCCGAGTGCATTAGGACCTCTCACGACACGGTTGGTTGACTCCGTCGCTTTGTTTGTACTTAAGTGTGCCTTTGTATGGAACACTTCTGTTTCATCAAAATATTGCTTTTAACCGATGGAAGCACTTAGTAACGGCTTCAGAAGTTTCTTTTTTTTTTTTTAAACAGATAAAGTTTTTTTGGTATTATAGGGGGTAGTCCCTTGATCTACTAAACCGATTTTTAAAATTCTTATATTTTATCTACGTATTCCCATGGAGACGGGAAATAGGCGGGTGAAACTGCAATGCCTCGACTAATGATGAATATATCACCCCTATTTTCCCACCCTTAGGGTAGTAACTTTTTTCAAACTAATATGAGATAAATTCCCTAATAAAACAAAAATTATGAAAATCGGACTATACTATAAAAAAGTTATTCGTGGTTTTACTTTACAATTAATGGGTATACATTCAATCATCCCCTGTTTTCCTACCCGTAATGTTGGATATTTTTTTCCAAATTTATATGGGACCTAATTCGAAATATACCCTCTTCTCAAAATCAAACTGCTCAATAAAAAGTTGCAGATGTTCATACATAAAAAACTCTGTCTTTCGTCGGTTGAAATAATAGCTTTGTTATAAAATGTAAAGTTGTGCTCCATTTTTCTTAATCTGTCGTAAAACTAACTGTATAGGCCGTATCAATTACAACCTATTTACGCACTGCGGGAAGACTCTTGAGTATTTGAATCATAGAGTTTTGACAACTGCTAGGAATTACATCGTAAGTCATAATTCAATTTTTAGTCCTTTTGTAATGCCTGCTTCCTACCAAAACCCATTATAATTACAATCCCTAAATTCAAACTTCATAGTTACTCGTACCTACTGTATCTACTTATATACCTATAGCAGGAGAATGAACATTATAGGCTCTCAATCTAAGGTAAGGTGACCTATTTCACCTCCATGGGTGGCAACGACAAGATCGACACACACCTTGTATCAATAACGAGGTTAATAACCATTACAAACCAGCTGTTTTTTTTGTTGCTTAATAGTGATAAGCAACTTAACCACAATGTCCTACAAATTGCGTGGTACATTATATCATTCCGACGCTGAGAAAATTTCATTTCCTGGCAACTTAGTTAGCTACCAGAATCAAGTATTTACCTAAATAAAAAAATTTATCGTCTCATCGAGACATAGGTACTCACGAAAAATTAACTTGGTAAAAATCAGTTGTAAAAAATGTTCTACGGATCTCGGACTAAGTAATTGTCTTGTAATTATAATGGAGATGGTCCATTTCAGGTCCACTCTTGTACCCTGTATCATTAAAATTAAAAAAAATACAAGGATTTTATTAAAATCTAAACAAGTGAATAAATACAACTAATTATAAAGAAATAAATAAAATTAAAACCCAAGTTTTGAGTTTTAACAAGATGGCGCCCATATATCAATTAAGACATGGCAATTGACAGCTAACGTCAAATCGACTACTGCATTGAATAGTTACGTCATTAATCCGCCAATATTACCCATTTTAGTGTTGAGGTTCTTGGGAGAAAATGAATATTATTTCGAAAGAATTAAAGTAAATTCGTGGATTTGTTTAATCAAAAATAGTTAAAAAAATATCTTCTTTTATTTCCGTCAGGGTACAATGACTAGTCCTGGGCTCCATGCAATTTTGGACCTTTATATGCTATCTGCAGTGCGTTCGTGCCCTCAACAAACGGTAGACCATTACTCCAAACCTAATTTCTATTTCCAAGTGGGCATAATATGATAATTGACAAACCGTATGTAGCACTTGCTTTATGAACCGACCGAACATTAACCCTGATTCTTGCGGCGATCTGCTTCTGGGGCGTGAATTTAAGGGTCTTGTTTACCCAAAACTTTCGAGAACAATATTCAAGAATTGGTGGCACTGCGTAGTTTACTCAGTGCCGGATTTAGAGGAGGATTTAGTGTCCCAATCAACAGCGATGCCAAGGGAGGGCACTGCTGCTCTTGAGATTAAAATAAAAATTGCAAAAATGCACTTTCTAGATTATGCAACATGGCAAGGTTCTAGGCGTTTACAAGTGTGATGTGTGGCATATTATTAAAATAATGTAATTTTTCTTTTCTTTCTTTCTTTCGACTTGCTTTCCGTAGAGCTGTGAGGTATGATGATACCATTAGTACGTATAAACCTTGAATTTGTTTTTTTTTTTATTACGAAGGCCGTTAAAATTCCGAACTGATCGGATTTTAGGTTGCTATTCTGTAGAGTGATGTTGTACGGCTGACCGACGAGTATTCGATCCAGATAATTGTTACAAGTCCAATTCAGTGTGGTGAACAAAAATCGTTCGCAGATTATTTGAGGCGTTGACGGCCGCGTCACTCGCTCACGCACAAGTACTGATAGGGTATCAGAGATTCGATCAATCGCGATCGACAAAGGTCTAGTACGGATTAACAACCGTAAATAAAATAAAATTTAATTTAAAGAAATAGGTTTAAGTGAATGACCCCAAAGCTCAAAGGGACCGACGGGCTGCCGACGTGACTGCGGCGAGGAGGTAGGTAGATGTTTGAAAATACAGGATGTTTTAAAATAATCTACTTTTGGAAGTTTATTACAATTTTTATTTATTTTTTATTTTTTTTTATTATGTGGTATTTTGGTTTAAGACGAATAACGTGGCACGGTGTATATACATATATTTTGTTCTCATGTAGTATTGTTATATTAATTTAACTTCATCTTTAGATTTATCATCATTGTTCTTTTTAAGTTGGAGGCGCATGCCCGCGGGCTCGAAACCATACTCTCCAGAATCGAAGACAGAGGTCATATCCACTGGGCTATGACGGCTCTTAAACATTACCTACGATAACTTTTTTAGTAGCCGCCTACATATTTTGTTTAGATTTCTTTAGTACTTCCTCCTTCTAGTTCTACAAAGCACAGCGTTCAGCTCGCATCCGTGGAGAGATGCACAGTGGCGATCAGAATGTAGTCATTGGCGTGCACAAAGCTTTCAACTAGGGTATGTATTCATGATGTATTTTTTGCATCTATGAAGTGCACTGTATAGTGTGTTATAAATAGTTGAAACATTTGATTCTAAAAATAAAAAGACGCCTTAAACAAAGTTGCAAAATGTTTTCCGTTCTCTAAGTTCCCGAGGGAGTTCACAGTTCTAAATCCGCCTCTGCGTGAATTGCGTATTGCGTATTCTTGTGACAAGGGAGCTAATGGGACGCTCTTTATTTTAGGTACAATTGACATTCAGGCCGTGACCTTTGAATAGTTTGAAACTTGAGTATAAATACCTAATGTATGTACTATCAACGATATGATACTATTAGATATGTTACGTGCCTGCAAAATCACCACAAAAGCTACACCAGTCTCTACAGACCATGACATGACATACATGCACAATTTTGTATTTACTTACATTATATATTTATGTTTAATTAGTTATTACACTTCTTGAACACACAACTCGGCAATGTAGAAAATATTTATACTACCAACAAACAAATTAAAAATGAAGATATAAATCACTAGTCATTTCACACCCAATAATAATTATAATTAAGTAACTTGTTCTTATTTTAATGAAAATAAATGTGATTTATAAGCTTAGAACAATTTGATATGCTTAATATATTATACTAGCTGATGCCGCGCGGTTTCACCCGCGTGGTTCCCGTTCCCGTGGGAACACCGAAATAATATATAGCCTATAGCCTTTCTCTATAAATGGGCTATGTAACACTGAAAGAATTTTTCAAATCGGACCAGTAGTTCCTGAGATTAGCGCGTTCAATCAAACAAACAAACAAACAAACTCTTCAGCTTTATTATATTAGTATAGATATACAAACCATACATAATTTAAAATAAAAAAGTTATGATATGACATGCATTATCTACCTTCATTTCTAATTTCTTTGTTGGTAAACAGTACTACCTACTAAATGAAGTTAAGACAATTAGCCACCTTTGTTTCGACGCGCTAGTGACATATCTAATACTATATAATCTTTGCCTACTCTAAGTTTTGAAACATTTGAACAGTTTAAGTAGAGCTCTTTAGGAGAAAACTCATACGGCGAAGTACTTATAGGCAACATTGCTATTTTGTGATCGCAAGCATACAGCTATATAAAGAGATAATTATAAATAGCCTATTAATGAATTAGCCGGTTCCTCGTGCATACACCAGCGTAGTTTCCCTTCCCATGAGATTATCCTTATGTCACTCACAAATAACGTGGCTTTGCAGTGATAATTTTTTATTCAAAATCGGTTTAGTAGATTCTGAGATTACAGCCTACAACACAATAAAACTGATTTATAATATTAGTATAGATATCTATACAGTATAGATGAATTGTGCATGTGTCCTCTTATTTTTGCGGTGATTTTGTAGGCACGTAACATATCTATATATTATAAAATATCATTGCTTGCACACTTATGTGTTACACATAGTGTTTTGTTATGTACAGCTCTGAAGCGTTAGAAAAAAAAACAACAAGTATTTAAACCACAGAACAATACGCTGAAAGCAAAGTGCTGAAACCGCTAAGTTTAATATCGAAAATTGATCTCAGCATAAAGTATCGTATCGCTTACAGTAATGGGTCGAGGCAACGACATCTGGTGTAAGCGACACCGCGGCTTTGTTGGTAAGTACGCGGGAAATTACTTGTTCTGAGTGAAAACAATGATTCCATATCTATATATATTTATCTATGATGATGAACTCATGGCTCCACGGAAGATCACCGCTGGTCTCAGACCAATTATTGTATAGGACCTGCCTCGATCGATATAGTATCGATGTTAAATGGTTGTAATCGTGTTCGAGTTCGAAGTTAAAGAGCTCCGTAAAAATACCTTTTTGTGTAATTGAATAGTGTAAAAAACGGGCAAAAACTTCTAGTTTAGTATAAGATATATACCAAATCTAAGCTCGTATTCTTCAGAAAATGACAGACAATTTTGTTCGTGACTATGAGTACGATACAGGTCCTTCTATAATTGGCCTGAGCCGCTGGTGGATCCACCACTAGCTTTGACCATTAACAACAGGACCTGCCTCGCTAACCGTTACCAAAGATCAAAAATCAATGATCTAACGCGTTTATAAAACTGTTGCTATAGAATTGATGTTTCTTTGTTGTAATCGTTTTCGCCGTGTAAAGAGCTCCCTATAAATGCCGGTTTGTGTAGTTGAATAGCATAAAAAACGGCCAAAAACTTGTAGTTTAGTAAAAGATTCAGTAACGTTTCATTTGTAAGTATTTTCTACCTTAATTTTATCAAATTTGTATTAAAAACATTTTTTAAGGAATCGATTATTTTGACGAAACAGCAAAAAATCGATCAAGTAATCGAATATTCGATGTAAGTATTTAATTTGTGGATAGTCTAAGCGATGTGTTTGTTAGTGTAAAAATACGCGTGTGTATATTGCAAATCAAATTTACAGTTGGTTGTAGTGTATGGACACTGTAATATACAATTGTTGGTGTTAAACATTTTCGATGTGTGAGTTTACCTCGGCCCCCTCAAAAGACGACAAACTTTTTTGTTTGTGAATTTGGGTGCAAAACAGCACGGCTATTCTCTAACATCATTTTGTATACCTCGCAAGCACCGCAAGCTTTCTCATTCTATAGTATAGTGTTAAACAGAGAGAGATAGAGTTGAATTCGAAACTCGCACTTGCGAGTTATAAAAATATCGTTACGGAATAGCCTAGCAGGTCCATAGTCTAAAATTTAAATAGTCAAAGACCACTGTACCATCATTTTGTTGTAGAGGAGACACATCGAGCAGGTCCCAGGACTTGTGACATTGGGAGTAGGTTTAAGGGATCTTCCCTGCGCGACATGTTGTCCATGTCCACATTAAACAATTTATGATCAATAATTACAATATAAAATATTACCAATAATTACAACACACAACATTATTGCACAAAATCACTAACGCGACTGGCAGCGTGACGGTGTCCATGCTGCCTAACAAACAACTGAGCTCAAGTCATCAAATACCCTCTTATTTATACCAACACTGATAGGCTGATAGCTCCCCTCCACTACCACTCGCAATCGAGGTACATAGCACATGCAGAGTGGTGACCATTCTTTTGATTTTATTGAATGGGTTTTCATTTTAGTAACTTTATTTCGTGTATACGTATATTAACTCGATTATTTGACACACCAAAGTCGTATATCACGTAAATCACAGACCAACCACATATAGATCACCGTTTTGATTGAAATTTGCTCCCCAACAATCTAATATCGATCATAATGACACGGAATACGGTTTGTTTTTCTCTGACTGTAATAAAAGACGTAAATCTAGGTTTGACGCTTTGATGTATTAATTGTAGTGCAAGTATTGTCTACGATTAGTCTTGACTGTTGCTAGAATGTGGTCAGTCTGATTGCTAGATTATTAAAGTTAAACGAAACTATTGTCTTAGTCTTTATTGGTTTGTTTAGGAAAGCTGAAGAAAATACTTTGAACTCTTCAAATCAAATACAATGTTCATATGTGTAGGTAATGTTTTATTTTGTACGTGACATTTTTTTTTCTTTCTTTACCTACAAGTTAGCCCCTGACTACGATCTCACCTGATGGTAAATGATGATGTAATATGGAAGCTAACTTGTTAGGCGTAGGATGAAAATCTATACCCATTTCGATTTCTACACGACATCGTACCGGAACGTACGGAAGTCGCTTGGCGATACATCTTTGCCGTTAAGATGGTAACTAACCAAGGCGGGTCTCCCACCAGCTAGACCTGGACCAATTAAGAAAACCTTAATTGACTCAGCTGGCTCGAACCAAGAACCTCCGTCTAGTAAATCAATCGCTCTTACCACTGGGCCACTGTCAAAATGGCTGTAGTAAGTTATCCAAAATCAAAATCAAAAATCATTTATTTCAAGTAGGCTCAGTTTACAAGCACTTTTGACACGTCAGTTGACTATTTGTAAAGATCCTACCACCGGTTCGGAAGGCAGGTTCTGCTGAGAAGATACCGGCAAGAAACTCAACAGTTGCTCTTTTGAAAAAGTCATACAGACATCCTTACATATAGGTCTTTTTTGTAGATTAGGAATAATTATTATTCAACTGTTTTTGTTACATCTCGCAAGGGTTAGTGTTTTAGACGAAACCTCCTACGCGGCTTTACTTATTATTATCCTGACAAATACGTAAAAGCTTCCTCATCAAACATTCTTTATTGGATAAAAATACATGAAAATCCGTTCTTTGATTTTATCGCGAACAATTAGACAGACAGATAGACATCAGTCGCAGCAGTGGACATATTAACAACCGAAGGACGTCCACTGCTGGACAAATGCCTCTTCCATGGACCTCCGAACACAACGGTCTCGAGCCGCCAGCATCCAGCGGCTCCCTGCAACCCGCTTGATGTCCTCGGTCCACCTAGTGGGGGGTCGACAAGACTGTGCTTTCCGGTGCGGGGTCCCATTCCAGCACCTTGGGACCTCAATGTCCAACGGTGCTAGCGGAGGACTTAGTTTTAATAATATTATATATAGACTATTCGGTTGCGATTTCATCCGCGTGAATAATGGTGGAATGTAATTTTAACTGTCAGTAGGTAGAGGTACCTACCTGTTCTTCGTGCGAAAAACGTAATACAAAAAGGATAAAACAATTTAAAATCCCTGGCATAATAGTCCAGTAATTTTAGGTTTTACCTGGGGAAAAAATCCATCTGTGCTGAATTTTTGTATACATTTAATACGGTGTTATTAAGAAGATGTGAAAAATCGACATCGATATCGTACCGGCTAAAAAGTTACAAAAGTCAAAAGGTCACGAAAATCAGTTTTTTGCAAATATTTCGCGACCTCATTAGACGTCATTATAAAAATTATTCCTCATACTGTTGTCTACAAAAAATGTCTTTTGCAGTTTTTCTGTAAAATTAACGGGTTTCAGAATAAAGCGCTGAGAAAGTAAAGCTCAGTAGGATTTTTTTTCGCAGATTGGAGTTTAAAAAGCCTAAAATACTGGACTATAAAGAGAATATCCGTCGAGGTTTTGTTATACATGTGATAAATCGTGAAAGTTGAATCGTTAAAAATATTTTTACAAACTTTTCCTACAAACCATTTATATACGTAAGAACCTTTTATTGTTGTGTGCTCGTAAAATGTAAAGTGTGAACTAATTTTAAAGTCAATTGTTGAATTGTCTAGTTCAGAAGTAGTTAAACAACTTCAAAAGCCGTAAACGTCGGGACGAATTATGTGGGAATCGGACGTATTTGTACTTCGTGATCGTTGTGGTAAATTAGATATATAGAATTGGAATGTTATAGGAATAAAAATATTCGTCGTCATCAACCCATATTCGGCTCACTGCTGAGCTCGAGTCTCCTCTCATAATGAGAGGGATTAGGCCAATAGTCTACCACGCTGGCCCAATGGGGATTGGCAGACTTCACACACGCAGAGAATTGAGATAATTCTCTGGTATGCAGGTTTCCTCACGATGTTTACCTTCACCGTTTGAGACACGTGATATTTAATTTCATAAAATGCACACAACTGAAAAGTTGGAGGTGCATGCCCCGGACCGGATTCGAACCCACATCCTCCGGAATCGAAGGCAGAGGTCATATCCACTGGGCTATCACGGCTCTTAAAAATATTCAATGTATGAGAATACGAAGACAGTATATACTTATACTAATATAAAAAAAATCATGTACCTACCTAACTTCATAAATGGGTAAATATTGTTCCAACAATCTTTAACGATCTTCCGGACACGGTCAAAAACCTACTAAGGATACGACTATATTTCAAATCAAATCAAATCAAAATTCATTTATTTCAAGTAGGCTCAATTTACAAGCACTTTTGACACGTCAGTTGACCATTTGTAAAGATTCTACCACCGGTTCGGAAGGCAGGTTCTGCTGAGAAGAAACCGGCAAGAAACTCAAATGCTCTTTTGAAATGAAAAAGTCATACAGTACTATAATTTACAATTGATAACAATTACCTACAGTTTCTTATAGTTTTACTTCCTGTGTGAAGGTGGAAGCTGATCCAATGGCCTCCAAGCACCTTTATCGTTAAGGGACTCATCAATAGTGTAGTAACCTCGACTAAGTAAATGTTTTTAACACATTGCTTAAAGTTGTGCATTGGCAAGTCCATCACAGTCTTGGGGATCTTGTTATAGAAGAGCCGTGCCGTGCCGTGATTTACGAACGTGCATAGGCGGAAATTGAAGGAATACTTTTTGGGACAGCCTGTATAGCGTCGCAGCACAATTTCTTTTTTAATAGATAATTTGCCATATCTTTTATAATATGACCAATATTCTCATTCTCCTCCAACTAGTCGGAAACGACTGTATTATTAGTGGGTAGGACAATAGACCAACGGGGCGGGGATCGAACCACCACCCCTCGATGATGAGTCCGACCGCTTTTATCGTTGAGCTATTGAGGCTAATAATTATTATGTAGTTTATTTTACTACCCGCTAATGATTGTTCTTATTTTCTTTTCTCTTTTTGTAGGTTATTTAATTTTGTTAATGCAGAGCACAGTAAAAACCAACTGTGGTTTGTGTTTGTGTTACAACTGTGTGTTGCATTATGGTTAGGCTTAATGTTATTATGTATTTTTCTAGAATAAATAAAATAAATAAGTGCGAGTCGGCTTTTAGGCCACGTGCAGTATAGGAGTCCAAAGAGTTCGTATACTAGCTGGCAGAGCCACTATCCAATGTGAAAAATATATCACACATCACATTGATGGTGTCATGTGGAACTAGAAGGTTAGAAATCATCGTCTGTTGAGTCACCTCTCAGAATAACAGGTGTTAGGTTAATAGTCCACCACGCTGGCCCAATGCGGATTAGCAGACTTCACACACGTAAAATCAAGAAAATTCTCAGGTAGGTTTCGTCACGATGTTTTTCCTTCACCGTTTGAAACACGTAATATGTAATATATAAATTTACATAATTGAAAAGTTGGAGGTGCATAGCCCCTGACCGGATTCGAGCCAAGACACTCTGAATCGAAGACAGAGGTCATATTCACTGGGCTATCACGCACAGAGATCACAGGTCTGAAATGCCAAATACCAATACGAGAAATAGGCGTTTGAAACATTTCCAAAGCCTCCAATGACGCGGTGTACGAGGAGTATTTCTTTGTGCCAACACAACAAAGAGTTGAGAGAAGAAAAATTCTATACGGTCGAGAAAATTTATTAGAAATATTCCGCGATGTCCGGATATCTTTATTAAAAGCCTTCAGAAGCCTTTGTTTAGACTGAAGGATAATATTGAAGTTATTGGCGGCGTTGAAAAATACTACAAATAACCTAAAAATATTTTACCTCTATAAATTTTCATTCTTACTGTAGGAAATAGTAGTCTGAGACGGATATTACGTCGCTCGATCTCGTGTTGGCTCGTACCGACGCTAGGTGGCGCGACTTGTTTCCGTAAAGAGTAGGGAGTTAGAGAGGGGTAGTGATGCTTGGCGGGAATGACTTGCGATATAAGGCGCTCGTCGTACGGTCGGCTTTAGTATGCTCGTGACGTTCATGCTGTCCACATTTCTTGTTGTATAATCCTTTACGGGTTGTTATGCGATAGGCGGGGAGATTGACTTGAGTGGAAAAGGGGAGTGTTAGTTAACCCTACATGCAACTGTCACAAGTACTCCTCAACGGCCAACAACTCCATTCATGGTCATTCCATTCTAGGGTTTGTTTTGGTTACAGTTTGATTTGTTAATTAAGTTGTCCTGACAAATATTGTGAATCATAACCTTTGTTCGACATTGGTTTTCTTATATTTGTAATCACTTTTGAGTCCTATAATAATCGTTATATCGCGTGCAAAGCTAACTACACCTAAATACCGAGGGAGAAAAAAATGTACTCATGACGAATTGGTCCCCGCAGACATGACAAATAGCAGTTGTCTGCTGGTTTCGGTTCCCATCCGTCACATCGTAAACGTTTAATGAATTGCCCTCAGTTCGTCATTTAATTTTATTTTACGATGGCTCATAGGATTGAACTCAGACTAGGTTTTCTGTATCCAAGAGCCAAATTATCCAAATCAATACTTAATACTAATAGATCTTTTTGCATCAATAGGAATCAGAACAAAATACATCAATAGACCAACGGGGCGGGGATCGAACCACCACCCCTCGGTGATGAGTCCGACCGCTCTTACCGTTGAGTTTGTTGTTGTTGTTGTTGTTGTTGACGACCGCCAACCGCATTAGAGAAGAGTTATGGGTCTAAGCTGCATAT
The DNA here is from genome assembly GCF_947172395.1 of Bicyclus anynana. Lineage (NCBI taxonomy): Eukaryota > Metazoa > Arthropoda > Insecta > Lepidoptera > Nymphalidae > Bicyclus > Bicyclus anynana. The sequence goes on along the minus strand of NC_069106.1, from coordinate 6,818,428 downwards.
ACCCTCTCCTATATGCAGGCTAATTCACTTCGACGTATGTTATTTGACATAGGTATAGTAAATTGAGATCAACCGGTGCCTATTGACATTCCTTCGTGGATATCATACAGTAGATTACATTTCTCAGTTGATTTGATGATTAATTATTTTAATAGCTTGTTAATAATAACCAAATTAGTCAATAGACCAACAGGTCGGGTAATGGATTGTTAAAATAGGCTGATAATGCTGATAATCTCTATAATGCAAATTGTTTTCAAATATATAATTATATCCGTAATATATTACATTTGTGTATGGAAAATGAGACATTTCCTCTACGCGAAAATATTTTTAAATACCTCCAAATATAGGGAAAAGTGACAAATAGGCAATCCTAAAGGCAGGACCGTGCCCCGGAGTTCATACATAATAATTTGTAGATAACGAACTGAGCCCATAAACATGTCACAGAAGATAACCTGCCTGGCATATCACGTGCAATATTACTAAAAGATTGAATAGTACCAGGATTTTGGTTCTGTAGTAAACAGGTTTTTTGTGCTAACACTATGGGTCATCTTCTTTTAAACGACTTCCAAAAAGGAGGAGGTTCTACGTTCGGCTGTATGTATGTTTCTTTTCGTTTTATTTATTTATTTGTTTATTAATTGATATACCAACAATGACAACAAGAAACATTAATAATAATCTATACATAGATAAACTTAAAAAGTTCTAGTGCTAAACGAACCCATCTTTTAAAGGGTATATACAGCATTGTTGTTTGTTGTCCGGTTAAACTTAAAAATTAAACGACCTACATTTAAAACTACAAATTACATTTACGTCAAGTGTAGAATTAGACTTCACATAACAATTACAATATTTTTAAAACTAGTTTAACGCGGATATTGGCTATCGTTGACAGCTAGCTGTCATCTGTCACCTCTCATCTTTTTGATTGTGTAAGTGCCGTAGACTCCATAGAGTTAATGGGAATGTGTTTTGGGCGAGCGCAGAAGCATTGCCTGATGGGGCCAGAAGGTAGAAGCAGAAATAGCGGAACAACTCTCTAAAGGTCCTCGGATTATAGGGCCATTCTGAAAGGATGAGGTGCCATCTCTGGGAGATGGGCCATATGGTTCACTTTGTTCATGGCCCATTACGCCTTCTATACGATGGGCCAACGTGTTGTAGCAGCATAAGAACCAGTGGCCTGTAGCGTGCCTTGGAGGGGCCCTGAATCAAAACTAGTTAGGTGGCCCAAATAAAGGGCAAAGAGTTCTCACAAAAGAAACAAAAATGGTCGCTTAAAATAAATATGACAGTGACTTAACCTTTGTAGGATGTTTCCGACTTTTGAGGCTCACGCTTTACTAGGGAAAAAAGAGATTGTGAATTACCCACATTCAATGTCAATGATACGGGGTCCCTAGTCCGGAGGCCCCGTATCATTGTTACGGTGGTTACGGCAGTAGCTACGACCTTGATAAGTACCCTGTTCACTACAGAACCCCGCACTTCCGCGGTATTAGTGAAAATATGGATGAAACGAAGTTGTGGACGTCCGCTAATAGGTAATTGTAATAAAAAAAATATTACGATTTTCTAAATCAAAGAAACTCAAAGACTTATAAAGTAGCATAAAGAATTCACAAACTTTTCACAAGGACTCCTAATTCGCGAGAAAAAGGTGAATCCAAGGTAATTGCCCTAAGAAATGACAAGTTACCTACGCTTTATAACCATACATTCCAATTTTAATCAAAACTCATACAATGTATGCGTTCTTTTCTGATAAAAATGCCTTTTTTTAGCGAGGAGACAAATTTTTTCATTAAACCTAATGGTTATTCTCTTGGAAAGTTGCTTTCATTTTGGACACGTGAATTTCTTACGTTTATCTGATCGGTAAGAAATTATTGGTAGAAAAAGGTGATTGGTGATGGACCTGCCTGGGTCAGACATACTTCTTTTTAGAAAGGCTCAAAGTTCGCCACCCTATGGTATTATCATTATCTACCCATTTTCAGCATCACATCAGCTCACTGCTGAACTCGAGTCTCCTCTTAGAATGAGAGGGGTTAGGCTAACAGTTCACCACGCTGGCCCAATGCGGATTGGCAGACTTCACACACGCAGAGAATTAAGAAAATTCTCTAGTATGCAGGTTTCCTCACGATGTTTTTCCTTCACAGTTTGAGACACGTGATATTTAATTTCTTAAAATTATACTGCTATCGCAGTGCTGTATTTACACATTTGCCGGAACAACGATATTTTTAACCCTCGACGTAAAACGAGGTGTTATAAGATTAGCGTGTCCATCTGTATGTCTGTGGCTTCATAACTCCGAAACGGATGCAGCGATTCAATTTAGTTGTTTTGTATTATGGGCGAATGAAGAACCGTGATAGCCCACTGGATATGACTTCTGCCTCCGATTCCGGTGGGTTCGAATCCGGTCTGGAGTATGCACCTCCAACTTTTCAGTTGTGTACGTTTTAAGAAATGAAATTTTTGGAGGCCTCCGTGGCGCAGTGGTATGCGCGGTGGATTTACAAGACGGAGGTCCTGGGTTCGACCCCCGGCTGGGCCGATTGAGATTTTCTTAATTGGTCCAGGTCTGGCTGGTGGGAGGCTTCGGCCGTGCCTAGTTACCACCCTACCGAGAAAGACGTACCGCCAAGCGATTTAGCGTTCCGGTACGATGTCGTGTAGAAACCGAAAGGGGTGTGGATTTTCATCCTCCTCCTAACAAGTTAGCCCGCTTCCATCTTAGACTGCATCATCACTTACCATCAGGTGTGATTGTAGTCAATATATAAAATAAAAATAAAAAAAAATATATCACGGGTCTCAAACGGTGAAGGTAAAACATCGTGAGTGACTGTGAGAGTGGACTATTGGCCTAAGCCCTCTCATTCTGAGAGAAGACTCGAGCTCAGCAGTGAGCCGAATATGTCATGATGATGGGCGAGTGTTCTTAGACATGTTTGTTGAAAAACGGTTGAGCCGGTTAAAAGTTGTGGGGGTGAAAGTGGGAAAGAATAACCGAAAGTCTGCAAATATACTCGAGTGGGGTCTCAAATGAAAGCACACTGAAAGAGAATATTGATGACTTGATCGAGAGTGTAATTATTAATTTCATGACCATCGGGGTTTTTCAAAATTTTCAATTATATATAATATATACTAGCGGACACTCGCGACTCCGTTCGCGTAAAATTCTGTTTTTCACTAATCACTCGCACCTGACTTTATTCTGGATAAAAATTAGCCTAGATGTGTTAATCCCTAGGTAAATAAACCCTATCTTTATTCCGAATTTCAAATTTCTTTGCATCTCAACTGATGGTAAGTGATAATGCAATCAAAGATGGAAGCGGGCTAACTTGTTAGGAGTATGATGAAAATTCACACCCCTTTCGGTTTCTACACGACATCGTACCGGAACGCTTAATCGCTTAGCGGTACGGCTTTGCTGGTAGGATGGTAACTACCCACAGGTTAAATCCTCCTACCAGCCAGACTTGGACCAAATAAGAAAACCTCAATCGGCCTAGCCGTGGATCGAACCCAGCACCTCCGTCATGTACAAGACGTAGGCACTGCGCATATCACTGTGCCACGGAGGCGGTCAAATTAATAAATATATAAAATAATTAATTAATTATATATTATAATAACAATTTAAAAACTCAATAATTTAGTTATATACGGTATGTCTGACAATGGGGATGATGACTAGGTTTGAATATATTGATTTTTATGATACATTCGGTTAAATAAGGTCAATGTTAACTAATTTATACAAAAAAAGCAAAGATTCTCTGGATATTTGCAAAATAAATAAGATTATAAGATTTCAAAATCTGTTAATTTTTTTTTATCGTAATTAGATGAAAATTCATACAGTTTTAGCTTCCTTACATTAAATGTGACATTTTTTAATAAATGAACTATAAACATAAACGCACAAATAACAAAGATATTAGTGATTTTGTTTGAACGCCCATACAAATCTAACGATCAGCAAGCCAACGACGTCACTAAATCGTGCCATTTTGTATGGAGCGTTTTTCAGGGATCCGCGGCAGCGCCGCAAATCTGACTCTTTAAATCCCTGTAGCTCCGAAAGTAATGATCGCAGATATCCTGTTACTTTTAGAAAATTGTTTTACTGTTAGTATACTCTCAATTTATATACAATTTAAAAAACTGTCATCATCCCTATTACAGGCTCTCGCTCTAAGTTTATGTCGAACTTTCAAACTATTGTAAACAACAACTCCTTATCTCAATCTATCTTACTATGCACATTTTTCAATTATGATTCCAAAATTAAGAGTGTGCAATGTAATTTGGTGGTTACAAATGGTTCTGGATCTCAGATTCTGGAAAAGTTAGGAGCCTGATATTTGGATAAATGATATTTCAAAGTGTTAGCTTCGTTATGATTATACAAAATACACAATTTGTAAAACTTTTCTCGATAGTTTATATTTTTTGGAAAATACATGTTTTGCTCACATTTTGCTTTCAATCTCAGGAAACTTATTTTCATCAAAGCAAACTTGTTTTCTTAAATTTTTGTTTTGTATAGAAAATTAGGTATATATCTTGAACATGGCCATTTTGTTTTTCGTTATGTTGTTTAATTTACTTGCAATTAGGTAAAAATGGTTTTGGCGCTCACGTCATAAAATTTGCGTCGCGCGTCAATCGCTCCGTGCTTTTCACTCACGTGAAAGTCATAATTCGGCGTCTCGTTTGCGCTTCGAATTTTATCCATATCGTACCGACACGCTGCGCGCTTTTAAATATCTTTTTTTTACTCATTTTTTTTCAGATAAATAGAATTACAAAAAAGTAAATACTTTTTTGAGAAAAATACTAACTTAAAGTAGCTATACTTAATATATTTATTAGTGGACTTACCGTACCTAAAGTTTTCTGATTAGTTTAAAGAAATCTATAACAAATAATTCAACAGACTTTTGTCTATTGATCGATCGGAACCGTGAGGATTTGGAATATTCCCCAGCTTCTGTTTACCAACCACATCGCGTTTCACTATTTATATATTTATATACTAGCGGACGCCTGCGACTTCGTCTGCGTGAAACCCTACTACTACGCCTACCCCTACCCTACCTCTACCTTACCCCTACCCTAACCCTATCCTACTACCCCTATGGTAGGGACCATGCGACGGCGACGGAAGCTTAAAAAATTTAGTAACTTCTCCCGTTTTCCCAACATTTCCCTTCACTGCTCTGCTCCTATTGATCGTAGCGCGATGAAAAGTATACTATAACCTGCCCAGGAGTATGAAGAATAATCGTACCAAGTTTCGTTAAAATCGGTCGAGTAGTTTTTGTTTCTATAAAGAACATACAGACAGACACAAAAATTTTACTGATTTTTTGGCATCAGCATCGATCACTAATCACCCCCTGATAGTTATTTTGGAAATATATTTCATGTACAGAATTGACCTCTCTACAGATTTATTATAAGTATAGATTATTATGTTTCATTGTATACTAGCGGACGCGCGGACGTCCTCGTGAAAATTACCAACAGATAAAATGTAATAAAAATGTTTGCGAACAATAGTGTCAAAATTCAGAAGATTCAGGGCCTAGTGGCAGTTTGATACTGTTACCGTCACGTAACGTAAACGCGAATTTCTAAGGAATTGAAACAGCGCCATCTAGTGGCACTACTGCACAACTGTCTCAATTCCATATAAAATTTGCGAAAACGTCAACGTGATAGTAACAGTATGAAAATATTGAAAACTCCCACTAGACACACAGTAGGGGCGGCAAAAATCAATAGCCTTCTGGCGGCATATTTGTAAATCCGCCACTGATCATAATAAGAAGACAAAGGAAACTGTAACAAAAATCCATAAACATTACATGATTACCGTTCGAAGAGTTATAAGGTTCATACATTACCGCTTGTCGACGCTGGGCGAATGAATAACTCAATACGTCAGCTGTAGCAATTAGCACTGACTGTATTGTAAACGATATTTGCAATATTTAGGGAACATGACATTAACTGCACAAGAGAGATCTTCTGCAGTTAATGGACCCCGGAATGCAGCAATTAATAAACGAGTAATTGCAGCCTGGAGTTCGAAAGTCGGTGGTGTTACACCCCGTGCCTCGGAGAGCACGTTATACGTCGGTCATTCGTCATTAACTACCCATATTCGGCTCACTGTTGATCACGAGTCTCCTCTCAGAATGAGAGGGGTTAGGCGTAAGTCCACCACCGTGGCCCAATGCGGGTTGCTTCTACTTCCAAATACAAACGTCACAACAAAAACCTACAAAGTAGGTTTTTGTTGTTGTTGGTAGGTCGGTGTTGAAATCTTTACAAATAGTCAGCTTTTTTTTAAATTCTTTACATGTTAACCCTTGACTAGAATCTCGCCTGAGGGTAAATGATGATGCAATCGAAGCTGAAAGCGGGCTTGTTAGGAGTAGGATGAAAATCCACACCCCTTTCGGTTTCTACACGACACCGTACCGATAACGCTAAATCGCTCGGCAGTACGTCTTTGTCGGTAGGGTGGTAACTAACCACGACCGAAGCCTCTCACCAGTCAGACCAATTAAGAAACCTCAATCGGGCCGGGGATCGAACACATCTTGTAAATTCACCGCGCATACCACTGCGAAATGGAGGCCTTCTAACTCCGTCCACCTGTAGCATGGGTATTAAGCCTCATAAGCCTTTAGGCTTTACAGGCTCTATTTTAGGCTTAGATCATGCCCAGTAATGTCACAACAATGTGATGATGTTGAAAAGGAGCTTTTCAATATGGAAGACTGTAGAAGTGATAAAAATAGTTGTGTCATAGAATTCATTTGTGAGACAATGACGAAGTTAAGTGATAAAAGTCGGTATTAATTCCAGTAAGCGGGTTCGTTGTTAAATTGATCGTTAAACTTGAACAGTTAACAACTTAACAACTGTGTTGCAAATAGGTACATACCTTTAAGCGTTTAAGATTTAACAGTTGGGTGGCGTCGGACACACTTTAGCGCATATTTTTTATTATTTTGGTTCTATACTATAACTGACTCGTTCGTTCTGTGTTTAGCCTATGTTCTTTTGGATCACAAGGTCCTGGGTTTGAATCCTGGGTCGGGATTATATATGATGACACTGAGTTTTCTTTCTTCTAAGAAACTTTCAGGAATTTAAAAGGGAGGCATGGCGTGTTCAGTTGTGATAGTTGAAGAATATCAACTTTAAGTATATCTATACATATAAAAGGCCCAGCGTGAGCCGTGATAGCCCTGTGGATAAGACTTCTGCCTCCGATTCCGGAGGGTGTGGGTTCGAATCCGGTCCGGGGCATGGACCTCTAACTTTTCAGTTGTGTGCATTATAGGAAATTATATATCACGTGTCGAAAAAGGTGAAGTAAAAACATCGCAAGGAAACCTGCATACCAGAGAAAATTAAAAATTAAAAAGTCTCTGCGTGTGTGAAGTCTGCCAATCCGCATTGGGCCAGCGTGGTGGACTATTGGCATTACTCCTCTCATTCTGAGAGGAGACTCGAGCTCAGCAGTAAGCCGAATATGGATTGATAATAATGATGATACATATAATAAAATTGTTAATGAATTTTTATATGTATATTTTTATATAGACTTTTTATGTATTTTTTCAGGAAAATATTTAGGTAGGTACATACATTGAATTATGTTATCAATTAAGGCCAAATTTTGTTTTAGAATTCTTGTCCGTTTGTCTGCTTGTTGTATGTTTACATTTGTTTGAGCAGGTTAAACTCATGAACGGCCAATGGCGTTGTTTGGTTTAATTTATCAAAATCAGTTCACACACAAAAAAGTTACGTTCAGAAATCTCATCTGACTATAAAACTTAATAAACTTCAACATTGGCCCGAAGTTTTGTCATGTTATTTCATGTGATCAATAAATTGTTTCTAACTAAAAATCTAATCTAAAAATATCGGAATACCCTTCAGTAACGTAGTTTGATTCCTTTTGAGTTGTCTGTCCGCCAGTCCCTTGTGTCCCTTAAATAAAGTTCTAAGCTCTCATTCGCACGAAAATTTTTTTAAGGGATGTTAAAAAAGCGTTCAAATACAACAAATGGTTTCCCAAGTATATGTTCACATGACAACGTTTTTAAAACAAAAATAAATAAGTAAATAAAAAAGAAAAAAAAAAATAGTATTTAAAACACGACGCTTTTTTTCGACCAGTGTTGCATTTTCAAATTTGGGCCTTGGAAATAGATTTTCATTTAACTTCATGCTATATTTAGACGATTTTTTAACGTCCATTAAAAAAACTCTCGTGCGAATGAGGGCTCACTTGATAAAATATGTCGTATTTTTCTTTCAGAGAATGACCAATGACCTTGAGTGAAGTCACGTACTTGTAAACGCTGTGTGTAGGATTAAAGGCACCTTTGACAGATATCTAACACTCCCCTTTTCCACTCAAGTCACTCTCCTCGCCTATCCCAAGTAACCCATAAGGAATTACACAACAAAAGATGTAGACGGCTCGAACGCTATGAGCACACTGAAGCCGCCCGTACCGCAAGTCGTTGCAACACGGCGATTATAAGCGCTGTTTTGGTCGACCCCCCACCACGTGGACTGACGACATCAAGCAAGTGGCAAGGATTCGCAGGGTGCAGGCGGCTCAGGATCGTGATGTTTTGAAGTCTCTAGAAAAGGAAAAATGATGATGATGATGTTTAGTCCAGTTTCTTGGACCCGTAAATGGTTATCTACCTATGGTATGAGCTGGTGTACTTTCAGCCTTCTTAAAATATGGTATATCAAGTTTCTTCTTCTTCTTCTCTTCTTCCGGTCTGTCGGTGTAGATTCCTCTAGATTACTTATTCCAGCCGAGCTCGCTCCAGAAGACACGTCTCAAGATTTCTAATTCCTGGCCGAACAAGGCAGGTTAAATGTTCTTAGATAACCTAACTAAACCTAAAGAAGCATGCAATAACTGCACGAGTTTGTCGTCGTCTGCGAAGGCTCTAAAACGAAAATTCTGTATGCGTCCAAGTGTTCACTAGATAAAATTCCAAGTTGTTGGGGTTCTTTATTAAAAAGTTACGGGAACAGTGTAGTAAGGAATGGGGGTTAGTGGAAAATATTGCGGCGGTCGGTGTTATGTGCTGTGTGCAGGGGCGGAGTTAGAAATGGGCCAAAGTGTTTGGTGGCTACAAATTGGGCCACAGTCATTGTCAATATCAGGACTATTTTGCCGACCCATTATTTATTTTTGTTAGGAGAGAGAATATGGAACTTAAACTCTACGCTATTCCAATGCGGATTGGCGGAGTGGGTTTCAGTAATACCTGGAAAAAAAATTCGTCCTTCATTATCAATCCTGAGTCATGTCATGTCATGGTTTAATAAGGCGAAGGCAACCTTACTAAAACTTTTGATAGAATCACTTAAAATACTTTTGCCTACCTAACCTCCACTTTACTTGTTTACCCTTTACAGAACTTTCTATACTAATATTATAAAGCTGATGAGTTTGTTTGTTTGATTGAACGCTCTAATCTCTAGAACCGATGGTCCGATTTAAAAAATTCTTTCAATGTTAGATAGCCCATCTAGCAAGGAATGCTATAGGCTATATATTATTCCCGTATTCTTATGGGAACGGGGGCCACACGGGTGAAACCTTCAGCTAGTATTGAATAAAATGCATTCTACTTTATGCAATAAAACTGTAAAATGCAGCAAATTAATAAAAATAAAGCTACTCAATAAGCTCAAAAGGGACACAAAAGGGACGACGGACCCGGCTCCCGCGTGGTGAAATCCATGGATTGCTAAAGATATTAGCCGCTCTCTGTCTAGGGCCTAAGATAGCGAATACGGCCCTGTCTCCAACTAGCTCCGGACGTATGTCTGACGTAGATGGCGGTCAATGGGCGCTGAGTTCAGTGTCCACAGTTTGCTTATTGTTACAAAGATGTTTGGTTAGTGGATACGGCGGTGGGTTGGGAAAATATGACGTACGTAATAAGTACAATGAACAAGGGTTTTGTTCGTTCTATAAGCTTCCGCCATTTTGTACATTGTATTTAATAAGTGTAATATATAAAAATATATATATTAAAATCTTGTTTGAACTGACTCTGTGGTTCACTGGTTAGCTATGTACCATGGAGTTCAGTCCTGGCAAATGTAATACTAAACCTTTATTTCTTATAATATTTTTTTAGTAAAAATTCTCAGCTCGGAGTTGGAAATTTGATGTTAAACACCGTTCCTCGGAGAATACATTAAGCCGTCGGTCCTAGCAATTTAATCATTAACATGTGATAGAGTGTGATAGAGAGTACATATCCCCTCTACAAGGACAGATTTACGCCTCCCGTAAATCTGTTAAAAAAAGGCTGATAATGATGAATCACTCTTCCTTAAAAAGTGGTATAAATTTTTACTACATAATAGTTGTTTTCCCAATCTGGAGCATCTTCCAAGGCTGACTTTGGTTTTTTTTTAAAGTTTCGCCATGTCTGTCTATCCGTCCGCAGTTTAGCGCAGAGACTACTCTAGAAAACTGTAAATTAGCATGAGTATGTACATTAAACATGTGAACAAAGTCGTAAAATAAAATCTTGAAAGTATTTTATGGAAATGAGAAACTCATTTTATTTTATACCTTAGCAGCTAATAATTAATTACGAACGAATAACACAAAAATAGTAACTGAAACAAAACAGTAATATATACTAATATAATTCAAGTCGAGTCAAGCAGTCGAGGAGGCCATTAGATATTAAGTTTTAGTTTTATTTTACTAACCCATTTTGTTTAAGCTTTGCTAACACGTTTTTCATATACATACTAACACTTAAGTATTAAGAACTGGTTACTATGGAATTTTTTATATTCTGAAGTATATGATTTATTTATTTATTTATAATAAGCTCATGTTGAAAGATTAATGATAAGTTTTTAGTTTATCGGAAACGGAAAATCAAATGCCGCATTTGAGTCGGTCACGTCGCAGATCTCAATGTAAACAAACCAGGAGTATTGTTCCCCATTACTTCGATCGTTCGAAACAACTGACGCAGCTCGCTCCGATCGACGGAAGATTACTTTGTTGTGCTTTTAATAGATCCATATGACTTAGCTTTTTTTTTGCTGACTGTGTAAGTATTAATGGGGTAGTAATGGGGTAATTTTTGTTTTTAAAGAATATTTGCCATCATCATCATCATGTCAGCCGATGGGCGTCCACTGCAGGACATAGGCCTTTTGTAGGGACTTCCAAACATCACGATACTGCATCCAGCGAATACCTGCGACTCGCTTGATGTCGTCAGTCTACCTAGTAGGGGTCGGCCAACACTGCGCTTTCTAGTACGGGATCGCCATTCCAGCACCTTGGAACCCCAACGGACTATGTGCCCCGCTCATTACCACTTTAGCTTCGTGACACGTTGAGCTAGCTTCTGATTCGATCACGCGTATTTGCCATATCCAGGGCCGGACCGTCCATACGGCGAACGGAGCGGTCGCTCCAGGCGCCAAATCCTAGGGGGCGCCGAAATGGTAAAGACAAGATCGAAAAGAAATTTATATATAATATTCTTTTCGATCGTCTATATTTAAAGCGAAAAGATGAACGCGACGTGCGTGAATTTACTTCTAATAGAGGCGTCTTTCTTTACCTATGGTGCAGGGAGTGCGTTGATTTTAACCCGGGTATATACAGGTAATAGAGGGCGCTAGGGTGATGATTGCACCCGGGCGCTGCGTGAGCTAGAGAGTCTTTACTTATAGTGCAGGGGGTGCGTTACACCCGGGTGTCGTGATCTCAGGGGCGCCCAAGCGCCACTCGCCGCGCGGGTTTTATAGGTACTACGGTGATGATTGCACCCGGGCGCTACGTGAGCTAGAGTCTTTACCTGTAGTGCATGGGGTGCGTTACACCCGGGTGCCGCGATCTCAGGGGCGCCCAAGCGCCACTCGCCACGCGGGTTCTATAGGTACTAGGGGGCGCTAAGGTGATGATTGCACCCGGGCACTACGTGATCGAGAGACGGTATTGTGCCTGATTTTCAATTGGCCTGAGTATGGTCAAAATCTTCGCGTTCAATAAGTTTGTAGCCTAAGTAAACCAGGAAACTACAAAGCTATAATTTTTTAGTTAATTTATTTTTCAACTTTATTTAGAGCTCAATACACTTATTTTGTTGGCCTGGAAACATTTGTACACCAGCTATTTTTTTTCTTTAAACTCTTAGAAAATGCATAGACCACTTTCATAAAAATTTTGAACTCGATAAGTGCTTTTCCTAGCTTCGGAAATAGATAAAAGTCTGATGGAGACGAGACTAGATCATATGAATATATCTATACTATACTATAATAAAAGGGTTTCATAAATAGATTAAGCATAGTCAGTATCTGAAAGAAGTGTCTGAAAATCCAGTTAAAATCTTTATGATTTTTTGAATCGAATCGAAATCGAATGGTCGAATTGAGAAACCTCCTCCTTTTTTTGAAGTCGGTTAAAAATGTATGACATTCCGATATACGTTAGGCTACGAACTTTTCAAACGTCCCTAGTATATAATGCTAGGAGCAAACAGAAAGGGCGCCATAATTGGATCTCGCTTCATTCTAAAATTTATCTCGGTCCGGTGCTGGCCATATCTTTTAAATATGACCATTTTTTCCAATTGTTCCAGTTCCAGTTGAGCTATTAAGGCTTTTAGGATGCTATATTTAATTACTTTAAGGTTTTTTTTATACTCTACAAGTTAGCTCTTGACTACAATCTCACCAGATAAGTTAGGATGCAATCTAAGATGGAAGCGGACTAACTTAGCTTAGCTTAGCGGAAGAGGATGAAAATCCACACTCTTCGGTTTCTACATGACATCGTACCGGAACGCTAAATCGCTTGGCGGCACGTCTTTGCCGGTAAGGTGGTAACTAGCCACGGCCGAAGCCTCCCACCAGCCAGACCTGGACCAATTAAGAAAACCTCAATCGACCCAGCCGGGAATCGAACCCAGGACCTCCATCTTGTAAATCCACCGCGCATACAACTGCGCCACGGAGGCCGTCAAATGCTATATTTGGATCAGTCCACGAGGCGTTTCGTTACTTTGATCAATTGATACAATTTATTATTAAGAAAAATATTTTGACTACTTTGAACGTTCAAAACAGTAGGGATGGTGACAGTTTTTTAAATTGTATATTTCATCTTAGATTACATCATCACACCATTAGGTGAGATTGTAGTCAAGGGCTAACTTGTAAAGAATAAAAAAAATATATTCTCAAGTCTAGTTTGACATGTAACAAAATAGTAATCGCGATGTAAAGCCGAGTTCAAGGTCCTGTAGATCAGATGTCATCCATCATCTAGACAGCTGGCTAAAAGCTTCATATCAAAGGGGAAAACGATACCGTCCTTCCTCCCGCTCCCGTCCCTCCCGCGTCTCCTTACAATACTCAAACACTCGACGATGTATTTATAATACTTTCTTGTTTGGTTAGGAACTTGATTTGTTATGTATTTCCTTTGGTATTATATTTCTATGAACTAGCGGACGACCGTTCATACGTGGAAACCTGTGATTGGTTGATTACTATAAAACGGGTGATTAGTTGGTTACTATATAATAGTGAGTCAATCTTAAGAGATAAACAAATTTTAGCAGACTCAGAAGTGGATTACTAAAATAAGAAAACCAATGTTACTCTCTCCGGCTATCCAAGTAACCCATAAAGAATTACACAACAAGAAATGTGGACGGCTCGAACGCCACGGGCATACTGAAGGCGACCGTACGACGAGCGCCTTATTTCGCAAGTCGTTCCCGCCAACCTATCGCTACCCCTCTCTAACTCCCCTCTTTATGGAAACAAGTCGCGCCACCTAGCGTCAGCACAAGCCCACACGAGATCAAGCGACGTTATATCCATCTCGGACTATTTCCTACACAAATTAATAAAAAAAAAATGACAAATTGTTAGGTGTTGCGGGTCTATAGGTTATTAGTCTAAGGTCACGGACTTTTTTACAAATTTTAAAGAAGAACAATTCCGTCATACATGATTTTTTGGATAACTTTTTTTTTTTTCGTTTTTCCCGTTTTAATCTGACGTTCCGCTCCTCTCCTATTAGTCATTAAGGTGATATTTCTCGATAAATGGACTATCTAACAGAAATATTATTTTTAAAATTGAACATTCCTGGGATTAGTGCATTGAACCTTTACTATTTTCTATATTTATTTAAGTGATATTTTACATCGCATTGTAAACTCTAAAGAGGAGATAGTCATTCGTTATTTTTCTGTTTTTATGCACAATAAATTAATTATTTATTAAGAAATCGTTCAACTGAATGAACGGAAAAGTAATTTAGATACCCTTATCTTAATGTGGGCTTATAAGACCAAGAGGTATTAGTCAAATGCAACATTACAGTCGGGTTCAGAGTGAGTTCAAACATCTAGGAGATCAGATATCATTCATCATTCAGACATGTGGTTAACGTGTCCATGGACTGACTATTTCAAGGGAATAATGATGCGGGATGATGAGACACGTGATAGCCTAGTGGATGTGACCTCTGCCTTCGATTCCGGAGGGTGTGGGTGCGAATCCGGTCCAGGGCACCTCTAACTTTTCAGTTATGTGCATTTTATGCACGTATCTTAAACGGTGAAACCTGCAATCCTGAGAATTTTCTTAAAATGCACATAACTGATAAGTTGGCGGTGCATGTCCCGGGTTTGAACCTACGCTTTTCGAGTCGAAGGCAGAGGTCATATCCACTGGGTTAGCACGGCTCTCAATACTAATATTACAAAGCTGAAGAGATTGTTTGTTTGTTTGCGCTAATCTCGAAACTACTGGTCCGATTTCAAAAAATCTTTCAGTGTTAGATAGCCCATTTATCGAGGATGGCTATAGGCTATATATTATCCCCGTTTTCTTACAA
This sequence comes from Bicyclus anynana, assembly GCF_947172395.1. Classification (NCBI taxonomy): domain Eukaryota; kingdom Metazoa; phylum Arthropoda; class Insecta; order Lepidoptera; family Nymphalidae; genus Bicyclus; species Bicyclus anynana. Next base: position 6,803,424 of record NC_069106.1, on the reverse strand, counting down.
GAATGGGAACCACGCGGATGAAACCGCGTGTCAGCTTGTAACTGATATGTTACAAGCTGACACGCTGTAACTGGGTTAGAACGGTTTTCAATTTAGGAAATTTACGACGAACTATTCCCGATTTTCAAACTAAATTTACGAGTTTGGCGTCGTGTTAAGCCAGTTCGCTTTATTTTGTTTACACGAAGCCGCAGTTCCTCATAAACAGCAGATAATTTATTTAATTACTATCGGAATTGGTCATATATCAATACTATTATGACTTGGGCTAAATTAAATTGGCACAAAGCATCGTATTTACGGGAAATTTTGAATATTTCCAAAAAAGTGCATAGGTATAAATACTACGATCTAACAAATGGACTACTTAACTAAAATGGCTATGTGGTCAGTTTGTATGCCGTAGAAGTAGGTGCGAGAGGATTACCAACAAAATCTCTCTCTAACTTGCGTAAGCATCTTGGCCTCACAAGAACGACAGCAAGTTTTAAAAATTAGAGTGGGTATCCAAAGCTGCTCTAGTAGGATGTTACCAAATTTGGCTAGGCAGGGAGAACAACACAAGCGGGAAAGGGAAGTCCTAGTTAACTGTCAAGGACGTCCTTAACTGGCATCAGCTCGGGGTTTTTCTCTTTGCCTGCACCCGCACGGTGAATCTATGGATTGCTAAGATATTTCCCCTTATTTCCTCTCAAAAATTTCATTCATGTGCAAACATTAAGTTGTGCAAGTGCAAACTAGAGGAGTTTGCGTATGAGTTTAAACAGTTAGCGTGAAATTCTGTTTTATATTAGGTATACTAGCCGATGCCCCGCAGTCTCACCCGCGTAATTCCCGTTTCCGTGAGAATACGGGAATAACCTTATGACACTTACAAATGACGTGACTTTCTGTTGGTGAAAGAATTTTCAAAATCGGTTCAGTAGATCCAGAGATTAACCCCTACAATACCACAAAATTTACGCCTAATATATGAGACGAATACTTTAGCATTCACCATGCGAGTGCATGGTGTGGCAGAGAGAAAAACTCCGAGTAAAGACCTGGACTTGTGACCAATGGGTGTAGGGTTAAGGAATTCATTGATAGTCGCTTGACACACCCCTTCTCCGTTCATATAGATTCTATAAAAAGTAGAAAACATATAAAACATCTAATATCATGGAACCAGGCGTTCCACATTATGACTAAGTGCAAAATCAAATAATAACAGATACCAATTAACTTTTACACAGATAATAAATTATTGAAGTTTATCTAAATAGATAAATCAACCGTGTTTTTCAGTTAAGCTTTTAATCCCGCTTGTTTCATAGGTATAGTAAATCAACTTAATGGTTGCCGTAATTTTGTACGAGTTCGCTTATGGACCAAAAGGCGATGATTTTCGAAGAACAGTTGACGCGGTTCTAAGTGACTGGTGACTGGGACATGAATTCTCACATTCATCATGATCATTAACAGCCGTTGGACGTCCACTGCTGGACATAGGCGAATAACAGTGCAGCGCTTTTTGATGCACGGTCTCTATACCAGCACCTTGAAACTTGAAGAACTATTCTTGCTTCGTTACTCAGTGAGCCATTTTTTATCACATTTTGACAAATAATAAAAATTAAAAACGACTAGATATACCTACATGTTATCGCCGCGTTGCAACGATTGGCGGTACGGACGGCTTCAATGTGCTCGACGCTCGTGGCGTTCGTTATGTAGTTCTCTTGTTATGTAGTTGTTTATGGATTACTTGGGATAGGCGGGGACAGTGATTTGAGTGGAAAAGGGGAGTGTTTATTAACAGTCAAAGGATCCTTTAACCCTATACACAATGTTCACAAGTGCGTGACTCCACTCAAGATCATTCTCTGCATTTCTAGGGTCTTATTTTGGTTACAGTTTGATTTGTTAATTCATTTGTCCTGACAAATGTTGTGAATCATAACCTTTTTTCAACATTCGTTTTCTTATTTGTGTATTCACTTCTGAGTCTGCTAAAATACACGAACTTTGTATACTCTATAACAAATAGTTGCAATAAAATCGACTAACAGTAGATCATATAAACATATAAATCAGTCGTGTTCCCCGCCTCAGCTTCTAATCCGTTTTGCTAATAGTAAACAGAACGCGGTGTAAATTATGTTTTACGAGCGTCGTTCATTATGTTTGTGGTTATTTAGTGCAGCTAAATGTTCCAATTATTATTTTTAGGTAACGTAACTAAAAACTACGTTGACGGCCTCCGTGGCGCAGTGGTATGCGCGGTGGATTTACATGACGGAGGTCCTGGGTTCGATCCCCGGCTAGGCAGATTGAGATTTTCTTAATTTGTTCAGGTCTGGCTGGTGGAAGGCTTTGGCCGTGGCTAATTACCACGCTACCAGCAAAGACCTACCGCCAAGCAAATTTGCGTTCCGGTACGATGTCGTGTAGAAACCGAAAGGAATGTGAATTTTCATCCTCCTCCTAACAAGTTAGCCCGCTTCCATCTTAGATTACATTATCGCTTACCATAAGGTGAGATTGTAGTCAAGGGATAACTTGTAAAGATAAAAAAAAATTACTTAATGAATTGGGAAACTGTAATGTTTCTCCGGACATATTTCATGTAAACTATTCATTGACAACCCAAATTTGGCTTACTGCTGAGCTCGAGTCAGAATGAGAGGGGTTAGGTAAGTAGTCCACCACGATGCGGATTGGCAGACTTCACACACGCAGGAAATTGAGAAAATGCTGAAATTCTATGGTATGCAGGTTTCCTCACGATGTTTTTCCTTCACTGTTTGAAGATGGAGAGAACGGCTTGGTCCTGTTATGCATGTATTAGGCTGCTGAATGATGTTCTTTCATCAATCAATACTGTAAGGAAAAGTATTCGCAAGGATCTTATAGTTACATAATGATTATTTTTTTCTTGAGCACCGCAAAAAGTAATCCGAATTTAGCGACACCAATGAGCACACATACAAAATTTTGTGTTTACATACATTATATATTTATGTATATATAGTTTTTACACTTCCTAAAGACAAAACTAGATATTGTAGCCAATATTTAGGTATTATGAGTTTAAATAACTTTCGTCGTTCAATAAGCGACTAAATGAAATTAAGACAATTATGCACATTTGTCCGCTTCAGTTTTGATGCACTAGTGTCCTTTCTCTAGTATAAAATATCATTGGTGTTACATACTCTGAATCCCAATTGTATTTATAAGCAATATTATTTGATACACTAGACCCTGGGCCGTTCTTATGTTCTTATCGCTTTCCACCAAAGAACAGGCAAACACTGGCCTGTGTTTTTGGAAGAGATTAAGAGGAGAGTTTCCATTTCCGTATGTATTGACTGTTGTTACAGCCGGGCTATTACTTATAGGTTTTTGTAAAAAGTGGAATTAGAGGCAAAAATATTAATAACTAGCTATGTCCGCGGTTTCACTTGTTTTGATCCTTTTTGTGTGGGTACATTGGGATAAAAGCTAACCTGTGTCGGCGTCAAAGTCAGCTAAGTTGTAAATGCTTAATAACATAATCAAGCTTTTTTTAATTTTTTTTATCTGTCAGTCTTTCTGTTTGTCCGGGATAATTAAACTCTGGAACGGCTGAACTGATTTTGATGGGACTTTTACTGGAAAATAGAGACGGTTATGGAGCAAGATAAAAAATAGTTTAACCAGAAAAAATACATAGTTACCGCGCGATTTGTGAAAACAACCTTTGAGCACAAATCTCACCTAATGAAAGTGATTATGCAATTGAAGATGGAAGCGGGCTAACTTGTTAGGAGTAGGATGAAAATCCACACAATCCATCGGTACGTTTTTGTGATAACTAGCCACGGTATAGAAGCCGAAAATAAACCACCAGAAAACAGACTGAATTTCCTTCACATAGTATTAATATAAAAGTATGGTTGAGATTTCGTTATATTTGCACAGCGTCGCCCTGTGACGGGCGAAGGTTTGTTTGTATTATTGGGAAATAGGAATATCGTTGAGATATTGTTTTTGATCTCTGTTTGAGTATTGCTCAATGGGGAAACTGGGGCAAACGATACTTTGACGACAAAAATATTATTGATCTATTGACAACTTACCTACCTACGTTGACGCGGTTTAAAAATATCATCATCATCAAGATCAACCCATATTCGGCTCACTGCTGAGCTCTCCTCTCAGAATGAGAGGGGTTAGGCCAATAGTCCACCACGCTGGCCCAATGCGGATTGGCAGACTTCACACACGCAGAGAATTATGAAAAATCTCTGGTAGGTTTTCTCACGATGTTTTCCTTCACCGTTTGAGACACGTGATATTTAATTTCTTAAAATGCACACAACTGAAAAGTTGGAGGTGCATGACCCAGACTGGATTTGAACCCACACCCTCCGGTATCAGAGGCAGAGGTCACATCCAGTGGGCTATGTTTAAAAATATACTAAATACTATTAAAATTCAGAAACCCACCAATATTTGGAAATGAAAACTATCTTTAAAGAAATGAAAAACAATTGTACGAAGCACAAAGAAATCCTAACACGAAATCCCAATCGCCTCGCCTCGCCAAACACTCCCGATGATCCGCGCGGGCCGGGAGGGTGGGTTGATATGCCCCGCGTGCACGACTTTATACCCGCGCAGTCCTCCTCTGCCTCGCCTTCACCCCCCGTCGCCCGCATATCATGGGAGTGTCATCAACAACAAAATCTCCTGTTAGAGACCGCCCTAAAGTCACACTACTTACCTGCATATAGTTTAACGACTGATCGCAGTCAAGAACAAAAAACTAAATAAATGTTAAAGATGTAAATAAATGGGAGAACCGAAAATAATACTTAATATGAATATACTACAGCACCTCGAAAATCGCCCTGTTGATTTCAAGTTTCTCAGGTAAAGTTTATTCTCTCTATACATTATTCACGGAACATCCTTCATTTATTCATTGAACTCATGCCTATAAATGTGCGTGTCTATAAATAAGAAAATAATTTGAAAATTTTAATAAACTACTACCAACTTCCACCGATTTTCCTTACCTTATTATTGGAATATCCAAAAACTTTAAAATATGTCAGTAACTGCATTATTAGAAGCCTCAAGGTTGGAGTGAGTTATGCTTGGAGTTTCTTTGCGTGATTGAACCAGAAATGAGAAGATCCGCAGACGAACCAAAGTCACTGACATAGCTCAGCGAGTCGCGAAGCTGAAGTGGCAATGGTCAGGCCACATAGTTCGAAGAGTCGATGTACGTTGGGGTACCAAAGCGCTGGAATCGCCGAGAGAATTACGTCTAGAAATTACGCAGAGATACTCCGAACTTAGCTCGTTCCATAGGCCGCTGTGTGATCTGAGAATTTTTATAAGGCCCATAGTTAGCCTTATGTAGTGATTTTTAAGTTAATTGTTATCGCCACGTTGCAACGACTTGCGGTACGGACGGCTTCAGTGTGCTCGTGGCGTTCAAGCCGTCCACATCTCTTGTTGTGTAATTCTTTATAGGTTACTTGGGATAGGCGGGGAGAGTGACTCGAGTGGAAAAGGGGAGTGTTTGTTAACAGTCAAAGGATCCTTTAACCCTACACACATCGTTCACAAGTGCGTGACTTCACTCAAGGTCATTCTCTGCCATTCTAGGGTCTTATTTAGGTTACAGTTTGATTTGTTAATAAATTTGTCCTGACAAATGTTGTAAATTAGTTTTCTTATTTTTGTAATCAATTTTGAGTCTGCTACTTCTATTTCATATAAATCTACGCGGGTAAAGCTGTGTAAATGAGCTAGTAGGAAATAAAGCAATCCAGTCCAAAAGTGAGTTTGGTCGCAGAGATTTGTACAATAAAAGTCAACATTGCGGGTAACGCGATACGGTGCTTGCTACACTGTAGCGAATATACGGATTGCGGGTAGAATAAACATGGTTAAACATGTCTGCCTCTAGGGTTGCCATGTCGGCAAACCTAATAGCCTGACAAACCAGCCAGTTTGGCCGGACATTTGTGTAGAAAGGCCGGACACCCTATATTATTGAGGATATTGTCTCTATAAGTAAAATCCGGCTTTTTTAATTTTTATCATAAATCTGCTTCTAGGGTTGCCATGTTGGCAAACCTAATAGCCGGACAAATCCGCCAACTTGGCCGAACATTATTGAGGATTTTGTGTCTGTATTTAAAAGCAAGATTTTTTGATTAATAACTTAAATCTGCTTCTTGGGTTGCTATGTCGGCAAACCTAATAGCTGGACAAACCAGCCAATTTGACCGGACTTTGGTAGAACGGCCGGTCACCCTGCATTAATGAGAATTTTGTCTTTGTATGTAAAATCAAGCTTTTTTGATCTCTCATTTATTTATTACTTCTTTTTTTTTTAAATTTTTAACAATATAAGTATAAAATACAAAACATTATTAAAAATTTATAAAAAAAAAAACACCCTCCCGCTGCGGGACATTTGAGTGCCCAAGCAACCGGTGGTCAGGGCTCCAGAGTGAGGAACCTCCTCACAATACGCGCCGTCTCAAGAATCACTGCCTTTTGTATCCGACTCTTGATCCAACAGTTAAGCGAAAGCTTCTTAAGGTGTTGGTCGAAGCTTTTCGCTATAAGACCATTGACTGAAACAACTATCGGAACAATAATAGTTGACTCAACATTCCACATGGCGGTAATCTCGTGAGCAAGGTCCAAGTATTTTGATACTTTTTCCTTTTCGGCTTTAACCAGATTATCGTCATGTGGAACTGTAATATCAACAATTATTGCACGACGCACTGACCGATCGACTAGCACTATATCAGGTCTATTGGCTACAATATACCTGTCAGTGATAATCGTTCGGTCCCAGTAGAGCAATGCACTGCTATTTTCAAGAACTGACGCTGGGTCGTACCTATAGTAAGGCATCTCAAAATCGATAAGGTCATATTGAAGAGCAAGCTGTTGGTGGATTATCTTGGCTACTTGATTATGTCTGTGCAAGTATTCGCCGTTAGCAAGGTGAGAACACCCGGACACAATATGCCTGAGGGACTCCCCAGGACGATGACACGCTCGACAGGTGTCTAGAGTGCCATCTTTCATAATGTGTTTCCGGTAGTTTCTCGTCTTTATAACTTCGTCCATAATTGCACAGACAAAACCCTCGGTTTCCCCAAAGAGGTCACCGAATTGCAACCAAGATACAGATGTTATTTGATCTACATCCGGCCCAGTAAGGGCCTTGTAGAATCGTCCATGCAACTCCTTGCTCTTCCATATTGCCACACGATCTGAGTTACTAATTACTATAGGCTTGCGCCAGTTCTCTTTGCCTAGGGATAGCGGGGTAAGTCCCTTATCCACTGCAACGACATCCTGAAACATACTCACATTCATCTTGAGAAAATGATCTCTGAGATTGCACACCTCACGATTATGGAGGTTCTTGGCGTTTAAGAAGCCACGTCCTCCACACTTGCGTGGGATGTACAATCTCATTACAGATGAACGGGGGTGATGCATCCAGTATGACGTCAGCAGTTTGCGGACTTTACAGTCCAGGGAATCCAGTTCGGTTTGAGTCCACTTTTTTGATTATTATTATAAATCTGCCTCTAGAGTTGTCATGTCGGCAAACCTAATAGCCGGACAAACCAGCCAGTTTGGCCGGACATTCGTGTAGAAAGGCCGAACACCCTACATTATTGAGGATTTTGTCTCTGTATGTAAAATCAAGCTCTTTTGATTATTATCATTTTAACAGACTCTAAAGTGAGTACACAAAAAGAAAACTAATGTCGGACAAAGGTTATGATTCACAACATTTGTCAGGACCAATAAATTAACAAATCAAACTGTAACCAAAATAAGACCCTAGAAAGGCAGAGAATGACCTTGAGTGAAGTCACGCACTTGTAAACGTTGTATGTAGGGTTAAAGGATCCTTTGACTGTTAACAAACACTCCCTTTTTCCACTCAAGTCACTCTCCCCCCCTATCCCAAGTAACCCATAAAGAATTACACAACAAGAGATGTGGACGTTGAACGTGGTCCGTACCGCAAGTCGTTACAACGCGGCGATAACAATCATAAATATTGCTCAATCTATACTAATATTATATTATATTACTAGCGGACGCCCGCGACTTCGTCCGCGTAAATTTCGATGTAAACTTTACTACTACCCCTACCCTACCCTACCACTACCCCAACCCTACCCTACCCAACCCCTACATCTACCCTACCCCTACCCTACCCTACCCTACCCCTACCCCCACCCTACCCCTACCCTACCCCAAACCTACCGCTACCCTACCCCTACCTTACCTACACCCTACCCCCATCCTACCCCTACCCCCATCCAACCCCTACCCTCCCCGTAGCCTATCCCTTTCCTACCCCTATCCCACCCGTACCCCTATCACACGCCTATCCTACCCCTACCCTACCACTTCCCTATCCTACCCGTACCTCTACCCTACCACTACCCTAACTCTACCCCTACCGTACCAATACCCTAAACCCGGCCCTAAACCTACCCTACCCCCACACTACCCCTACGCTTCCCTACCCGTACCCTACCCTACCCTGTAACTTCTCTATCTTACTCCTACCCTTAGCAAAATCGGTCCAGTCCTTCGAGAGTGGTGGTATGACCAAGAGAAATAGAGACTTCTAAGCTAATAATATAAAGAGGTAAAGTTCGTGTGGTTGTAGGAGGTAATCTCTGGATCTACTGGACCGATTTGGAAAATTGTTTTACCAATAAAAAGCTTCGTTATTTGCGAGTGTCATAGGCTATGTTTGATCCCTATATTAACACGGGAACGGGAACTACGTAAATGAAAGCGTCGGGCGTTATATAGCGGAATTTCTGCGTCTTTTAGAAATTTTGTATTATCTCCGAAACTATTTAAGTAATTAACATACTGTAAAGGGCAAATCTTATCTCCATAAAATCCTTGTGATTAATTAATAATTTATTTTAATAAGGATTAAAGTTTAGTTGTATAAATAATGACATAAACCTAAGTATATAAAATTAATAATTTTTAAAACACAAAAGGTACTATATCTGCTAATATATAGAAGATAGATATATGGCAACGCGGACTTTTTTGTAGAACTTTAAAAGATACATAAAGTCTCCATACATTAATTTCAATTTTACACAATGGTTAAGGCAGCGCATGCGAATAAGTCTGTTTAAAAGGTTTTAGTCCAACCTGTATGACAAAAACTGTGATAACTCGGCTAATATATATGATACCAATATAAAATATAGCCTATAGCACTTCCCGATAATGTAGCATTCTACTGGTGAAAGAATTTTTGAAATCGGACCAGTAGTTCCGAAGATTACCCCATTTAAAAAATGTGACAAACTTACAAACTTACAAACTTTACCTCTTTATAATATTAGTATAGATAAGCTGAAGAGTTTGTTTGTTTGTTTGATTGAACGCGCTAATCTCAGGAACTACTGGTCTGATTTGAAAAATACTTTCAGTGATAGATAGCCCATTTTTCGAGGAAGGCTATAGGCTATATTATATTTTCAAAAAAAATAGGGATCCTTCCTGTGACTACAATAATGTAACCCAAGGTGTACAAAAGTTTTGTTTAAATGGCGTGCGCTGCAAAAACTATTGATGTTAGAATAAAATAATGTACTAAAACTTTGTAGAACTCATCATTGTTTACAAAAAATGTCGCGACTTCTTCTTTATTTTAGCAAAAATAGTACCTTTTATACTATAATAAATTATTTAAATCTAATACTAAGGTTTACGTCATTATTTACACTACTAAACTCCTTATCAAAAATATTCATAACCCAATTGAAATAACAGATGAGGGTATATATTTCTTATGCCGGATCTAGTACTATTATATTTTATGTGTAAAAAAGCTTTATAGCGCTTTTAATAAAATAAACATTGCGTTTAATAAAAAAAAAACATCTGCAGCAAGCAAACGACAAAACGACTTAATAATATTAAATCTCTTACATTTTTCTTACTACAAAAAGTTATCATTCTGACATTTGCCGCGCGGTCTACAAAGACGTTCCTACCGGAAATTGACACAAATTCCTTGTTGCACATCCATTGATGTTTTGCAATCATTATTATACATCTTCAGTGAAGAAAACCAGCAATGGTTAGGCAAGTGTGGGGTACATTTTTCCGTGTATTAACATAATGTGTATTATATACGATATACTCTGTATTGTCAACGGAGTTGTCGCTCGGTTTGACTTTATGGTTTGGGGTCCCATTTTATTTTAGGTAAACAAAATGATATTTCGGGCCCCTGTGTGAGATTTTATGGAAATAGAAATATGAAAATATTTGGTAAATATTTTTTTTTCATATAGGGTAAAGGCAACAATATTTTATACAATAGATATGTTACGTGCCTACAAAATCACTGCTAAAAGTGATCCGATTTTTTTATTTTTTTTTATTCTCTACACTTGACTACAATCTCACGTGATGGTAAGTGATGATGCAATCTAAGATGGAAGCGGGCTAACTTGTTAGGAGTAGGATGAAATCCACGCCCCTTTCGGTTTCTACACGACATCGTACCGGAATTTGCTATTGCTTGGCGGTACGTCTTTGTCTGTAGAGTGGTAACTAGCCACGGCCGAAGCCTCCTACCAGCCAGTTCTGGACCAATTAAGAAAACGTCAATCGGCCTAGCCAGGGATCGAAACCAGGACCTCCGTCTGTAGTCCACCACGCATCCCACTGCGCCACGGAGGCCGTCAAATTTAGCTAGCAAACGCAAACATGCTGTTTTGTGTTTACTTACATTATATATTAATAACTAGCTGACACCGCGCGGTTTTACCCGCATGGTTCCCGTTCCCGTATGAATATGGGGATAATATATATAATAGCCTATAGCCTTCCTCGATAAATGGGCTATCTAACACTGAAAGAATCTTTCAAATCGGACCAGTAGTTCCTGAGATTAGCGCGTTCAAACAAACAAACTCTTCAGCTTTATAATTTTAATATTAATATAGATTACACATTTTACACTTAGATTTTAAACTTCCTACGTTGTGGACATATTACGAACTTTTATTGGAATACAATCTCCATTTGTATGTATAGTGCCTACCCTAGTTAAAAGCCTAGTACATGGCATTCTGCATACCCTTGTTGATGGCTTAACGCACGCCACTGCCGACCTTAATATCCTGAGCAGTAATACCGAATCATATCAGTATTTGTTACACGCCATACTGTGACTTCATATATTAGATTTACATACAATCTGCTACGAAGCCCGGAAGATGTGGAATCGTATGGAAATTCGTCGCACATGTTCAATCTTTTCGAGAATTCTGGTTATCTGGCAAATGCGACAACTTAAATCTCCATTATGATATATTTGCTGAATTCAAATAAATCTTTATGGTGTTTGAAATACCTTGTAGTGCCTTCATACATAATTTGGAACCGTTAAGCTTACATTTTAAGTTTTTAAATTACATTACGGCACGGAAAACATATGATTTCGGTAACTATATAATTTTTTTTTGGGTAACGGGGAGGAAATCTCTTTGTGGGAGATTCGATGATTTTGGTAGACGCTACTAAATTACAAACATTTTGATAAGTAATAGTAATTAATATATTAAAATAAAAAACAAAAAACACATCGAAAAACATGCAGTGATTATGGAGTGTATATTCGTGTGTGTGTGTGTGTGTGTGTGTGTGTGTGTGTGTGTGTGTGTGTGTGTGAATGTGTGGCTTTATTTCGCATGTTTTATTTTAATTTATTTCACAATCTTTAGGAGATCTTCGTTTTGATCATAGTCTATAGTTTCAAAAAATCTATACCGAAAAATAACACGTTAAATTGTAATCAGTATTTTCAGTTCACAATATGACGGTAGATTATAATATCACGAGTGAGATTATAAGCTAACGTATTTTATAATTTAACGGTAACAGATACACCACGATGATAGTCTTATCGAGAAAGGCTATAAACTGTCTATGACATCTTGCTACAACCATTTTTTTAAAACGAAAAAAAAATATTGCTAATATAGTAAAAAATAATTTATACTAAATCCTCAAATAACCCGACATAAACCCAGGGTGTCGTCATGCTTATTTCTATCGCTAGGCAGCAACATTTTATCTTGCTATTCCTACGAGAACTAGATTTACAGGACAGAAACTGCAGGGCATACCTAGTTATAAATAGTTTTTCCACTTGGCTTACATCAAAGGCAGGCGTTTCTGCGTAATGCGCGTGCCAATGTGCAGCAAATGGAGTGTAGAACGGTGAACATTTACTATCAAGAGTGCTATGCCTAGACAGAGAAGAAAATAGACTAATAGATAGTTTCTATCGCATTCCTTCACAGAAGGCAACAACTTACTTAGAAATTATTGACGGCTTCGGTGGGGCAGAGGTATGGTTAGTAGATTTACAAGACGGGGGTCCTGGGTTCGATCCCTGGCCGAAAGGGGTGTCGATTTTTATCCTACTCCTATAAAAGTTAGCCCGCTTCCATTTTAGATTGCATAATCACGTACCATAGTGAGATTTTCAAGGGCTAACTTGTAAAAAATGAAAAAAGCTTATAATACATTGATGAAAAAATTAATCAGTGAGTGTCACATAATATTAGATAGCATCTATCGCAAATAAGAATAACTTGTTCATAGACTGTGTAAGAAACGAGACAAGGCGGTTAGATATTCGGCGACATAACAGGAGACGGACATAGGATACTTAGGGTAAGGGTAGGATAGGGTGGAATAGGTGTAGGGACGAAGTCGCGGGCGTCGTAGTTTTGTAATACATGTTTTTCCGTTCATTGAAAATATATAAATTAATTGTGAGCAAAAAATACGTCTCAACTTGTTGTGCATTATAAATAACCAGCTTAAAATGTTTCAGTGTAAAATAAAGTTAATTGTAACTCAAAGATAATTATTTAATATCTTTCAGTTACAATGGCATGCCAGCTAGTAGTCTATTTGTTTTTGTGTCTACGGCGCGACGTGGAGGAAAAATTAAAATTAAAACTTTAATGTTGACCATTACAGTAAAAAAAGTTCTCGTTTTTACACTTTAAAATCCCGTACAATAAGAATAATTTACGTTTAATTTTGTAAATGAATTGTCAAGCAATTTTTTTAAAGAACAGTTTTGTTATGTGTGTTTCCTTTTGTATTATTTGCTCCGAGGGGCTTCGGCAAGCGCAGAAGCTATGTCAGAAAGCGAAATTAAAAGAACTTCGGCTGATGAAACTGAGAAAACGTGCTATTTATTTTTGGAGTTTGTTGGTATTTACTCCTTTAGATTCGATTTTTCTTATTCAGCCCCTGGTATGAAAAAAATATGGGCAGTAAAATTCGATAAACGAATGACAGCGTTACGTTTTTGTGCGCAACCTATTCTTAGCATTATTTGGTGCACCTTTCACTGTGCGTCGCCAACAGCATGCACATATGTGCACACATGTGCACGCAGCGTACATAGTGTATACTGCGGGACAACATACACCTATTTAGTTTATCTGAAAGAGTAAACTCCATTCGTGCCTCGGAGCTGACACACTTTTTTTTTGTTTTTAAATGCACAGGTATAACTGAAAAGTTTCGCACTACGATCGAAGGCAGAGGTCATTTCCACTGGGCTATCGGCTGTTCTTATGTCTGGGGTATATCATTATCAACCCATATTCGGCTCACTGCTGAGCTCAAGTCTCCTCTCAGAATGAGAGGGGTTAGACCAATAGTCCACCACGCTGGCCCAATGCGGATTGGCAGACTTCACACACGCAGAGAATTATGAAAATTCTCTGGTATGTAGGTTTCCTCACGATGTTTTCCTTCACCGTTTGAGACACGTGATATTTAATTTCTTAAAATGCACACAACTGAAAAGTTGGAGGTGCATGACCCGGACAGGATTCGAACCCACACCCTCCGAAATCTGAGGCAGAGGTCATATCCACTGGGCTATCACGGCTCTTCGTAGGTATATGGATACATTTAAATACAGTTTCACGTGTGGATTATCGTAGTCGATTTCTATTTTCTGTTATTGAATACCTACATCAGACCCATATCAACTTGTGTATTACAGTTAGCTCACGTGCCCCTGCGTATTGCGCGATTTCGCCAACCGACGTTCAGAATTTCATGTACGTATTAGGAATTTTATTGTAGACTAGCGGACGCCCGCGACTTCGTCCGCGTGGTTCCCATTCCCGTAGGAATACGGAGATAATATACGTAGACAGAGAACGATAGATACAAATTAGCATCTGTAATTGTAATGTTTGCTTTGAGCATGCTTATTCAGGAGCATACTTTAAAATAGCATGCTTATTGCTAGCAAATGTAAACTGATGATAAGCATGTTCGTATAGAGCATACTTACGTTTTTAGCATGCTATTTTAGAGCATATGTATTGTGTAACCTTTACAAAACCACTAGGATCAGAGATTGCAAACATTTTTTTATCTCCCAACATGGTTCCGAAGTTTAGTATTCCGGGTTTTTTGTTTTCAACTTGTTAGGTACTTGTTAGTTAGGATCGTGGTGCCAGAGTTTCGTAGGCATTGCTATTAAAAACAGATTAGCTCCCAGACTGTTGGGGGAGGTTTTTCGGCTATTTGCTCTGCTAATGCCTTTTGTAGGTCGGATGTTGATTAAACACCTGGGATTCGTTACAGACGGTCTGTTCATGTAACTTATGGCCTTGGGAATGAGTGCAAATATATATTATTGTACTTTCTAAAAGGAAAAAAAGTACATATTAAGTACTAGGTACTAATTAATCATCATGATATTAATATATTTAAGCAAGCTTTACAATTGTAGAATTAATGACTAGACGAAGTGAATATCGTTTTACAATTTTTACCCATATTTCGCACTATTTATATTTTTGCAAGTTTCATAATATAAATTGTCCAATGATAATTTTATACAATAGATCGGTTACGTCCCTACAAAATCACCGCAAAAAGTGATCCGAACAATAGGCTATACACACATATGCAAAATTTTGTCTTTAATTCCATTATCTATTTATGTATATATAGTTTTTACACTTCCTGAATATACAACTCGACATTGAAGACGATATTTAGGTATTATTTGTTTAAATAACGTTCTTTGTTGACCACAACTAAAATTGAGATGTGGAAATTTCCTCTTTTGAGCGCCTCATTTTTCATGACCTAGTAACACATCTAACAGTATTTAACATCATTGAAATAGTCTATTAACCATTTTACAAAAAATATAACTCAAAACCACAGAATAAAGATGCTCCAGAATTTGTTCAAGCAGTATTCAAAAAACAAACGTCACGCGTCTCCTTGACATCCGCATATACAAACTTTTAGTTTATAATTTGTATTTAAAAATTTAACACTAACAAAAATAATTATCACTAAAAAATAACTCCATCTTATTTCTTTAGTTGTTTTAAATATTTAAAAACATAAGACGCTATTTTTCTTAAATAATATGAAAATTAGTAATGCGACGTTTTGTTTCGTACTGTCTCTGAGACTGTATTATGTATGAATATAATATCATTCGTATTATGATCTCAAATCGTGCCTAGTTTCATTTGAAGTCACTCAGTAGTTTCAGCGTGATGCGTGGTTCACAAAAACACGGACAGGACATACAAATATAATAAATTTTTTGTATAGTATTTTTATTTATTTTGACGTAAAAATTGGACGCATGGTTAAATTTATCTAATTTATCAGTGAATATCGAATTGTCTAGTTACAGTTGCAAATAAAAATCATAAGTACCTATTGTATATAAAAATACAGTGGATATGACCTCTGCCTCCGATTTCGGAGGGTGTGGGTTTGAATCCGGTCCGGGGCATGCACCTCCAACTTTTCAGTTGTGTGCATTTTAAGAAATTAAATCACGTGTCTCAATCGGTGAAGGAAAACATCGTGAGGAACCTGCATACCAGAGAATTTCTTAATTCTCTGGGTATGTGAAGTCTGCCAATCCGCATTGGGCCAGCGTGGTGGACTATTGGCCTAACCCCTCTCATTCTGAGAGGAGACTCGATCTCAGCAGTGAGCCGTATATGGGTTGATAACGACGAAGTACCTATTGATTTTACTGAGTTTATTAATGAATTAAACTGTATTTTCCTCCCCAATGACAATATCGTGGGAAAACCGCCGGTTTCCTGTAAACTGATAAAGCTCGGACATACTGACATTGACCCACTCGTATACCGGGAACAGTTTACGAATGTGTTGACTCATGTATGTGACGTATTTGTTTGAAGCGTAGCATATACGAATATGAGGGATAGAATTTTTTTTATGGCCTCCGTGATGCAGTGTATGCGCTGTAGATTTCCAAGTCGGAGGTCCTGTGTTCGATTGTTATCCCAAATTAATTAAACAAATAAAAAAACCCGACAGCATAAATTATACAAAAGAAAAAAACAAGCTCAGTCCAAAATACACCTTTGAAACAAAATTCCTATTATTGTGACGGCCTCCGTGGCGCAGTGGTATGCGCGGTGGATATACAAGACGGAGGTCCTGGGTTCGATCCCCGGCTGGGCAGATTGAGATTTTCTTAATTTGTCCAGGTCTGGCTGGTGGGAGGCTTCGGCCGTGGCTAGTTACCACCCTACCGGCAAAGACGTACCGCCAAGCGATTTAGCGTTCCGGTACGATGCCGTGTAGAAACCGAAAGGGGTGTGGATTTTCATCCTCCTAACAAGTTAGCCCGCTTCCATCTTAAGACTGCATCATCACTTACCATCAGGTGAGATTGTAGTCAAGGGCTAACTTATAAAGAATAAAAAAAAAAAAAAAAATTAATAGAATGATTTTCGTCTACATCTTTTTACAGGTCCCGACTGTTTTCTAATTGCTTTCTACACTTGTTTTTTTTCTTTTCAGTTTTTGTATAATTTATACTGTCGGGTTTTTTATTTGTTTAATTAATTTATTTATTTCACACCTTTTTAGTTACGATAGATGGTGAATTTCGGATTTATTTGTTGGTTACATGTTACAAAGTACGATAATTTATACCTACGTCCAACCGAGGTTAAGTAAATATTCAAAAAGATCTACGGAACGAATCTGACTCGCACTTGTCCGATTTTTATAATCAATATATTTAGTTTTGTATATTTTAGGTGTTATATAACTTCACTTCATAAACCTCGCACCTTATAGTCATCCGCCTCGCGTATTTTGTATAGACAATTAATAAATAACGTTTTTCTAATTATATTTTTTTTTAACATGGCTATGATATACCATTTTGAATTCCTCACAAAAAGCCCTTGATTTTGATACCCATGTTGCAATAGTACCTCTAGTCTATAGCGTCTCACAGTCGTCTTGTTGTTTTTTTTTAATTTCACCTATCTAAGAACACTTGGGTTATTAAGACAAATCTAATGATAGCTTTATTACGTAAATCCGTCCAGCGGTTTGGAAGATATGAGGTAATAAAGAATATTACATACATACATACATACAAGATACGCGCGAAAAACATAACCCTTCTTGAAGTCGGGTAATAAATAGCAGATCATCATCATCATATCAGCCGATAGACGTCCACTGTAGGACATAGGCCTTTTGTGGTTTTGTGGGGACTTCTAAACATCACGATCCTGAGCCGCCTGCATACAGCGAATCCATGCGACTCGCTTGTTGCTATCGTCAGTACACCTGATGAGGGGTCGACCAACACCCGCACAACACTTTCTTGTGCGGGCTCGCCATTCCAGCACCTTGGGACCCCAACGTCCATCGGCTCTTAGAACTATCTGCCCCGCCCATTGCCACTTCAGCTTCGCGACATGTTGAGCTATGTCGGTGAATTTGGTTTTTCTGCCTATCTTCTCATTTCTGATTCGATCATGCAGAGAAATTGTAAGGATAGCTCGTTCCATTACCCGCTGTGTAAGTGTGTGTGTATGGCTTGGCACCGCCTTCAAACTGGTCAGAAGGTAGCATAGGTACGATGTTATTTTTTGCTTTTTAGTTTAGGTTAGGTTAGGTTTAGGTTAATCTTTGTGTTGGAAGTCGGTTTTTTTATTAAAATTTATCCTATTCCTGACAGCAAACCCTTTCATTTGATATCCATATCATAGGGGTGGGTTTTAAACAGCCAGTCTGCTATCTTGGGGACGCTGCTATATTAGATTTGTAATGACGTTTCTTAGCTAGTCATGTATTGTCATTAGAACTCAGAGCGTGTGCAAAATTTCATCCTAATCGAAGACCGAGAAGTTAGTTGGTTAAATTAAGATTCCTAGATTTTCTTACATACGTAATTACAAGTGAAGATAGTAAAAACGTGTTTTAAAGGATACTGGATTATCGATGTTACTGTCGATCCCTTGCAGTGTTGTGTGCTATAACCCTAATCGAGTTTGCCAGTAGGTATCAATAGTTTGTGCCTGCTTGCGGTTGTGATCAAAGGCAACTGCGTCTTGTCAAACTTTACTGACGGGCTTGTTTCAGTCACACCTACCACAACTACATGTCTACCACATCACACAAGCTTTTGAAGTATTAATAGCAGTGGCGTAGCGTGCTTTGTAGGGGCCCTATATCAAAATTTGTTCGGGGCCCTAAATGAAGGGCAAGGAAATTTAAAATAAACCGTTTTTTTTAACTTTTATCATTTTTGAAGTGTGAAGTTAAAGCTCTATATTTTTTATGAACCATACATCAATGTTCAGTAATATAGAATACTGAATATTCAGTTACTTATTTATATAGATTACTGAATATTATGGTAAGCTCAATATTTCATAGCTCCTAAAACTATTATTTCATGATCCAAAGCTACTTAATTTGAACTAGGACAGTACATTTCTTGCTATTAATATTAATTGTAGCTATAGCTAGCTACTAAACTACCTAGCTAAGCTATTAGCTTTATTAGATAGAAAAGGTGAAATATATTCATGTACAAAAACACGTCTTAATAAGAAATCTAGTTTGCTTGCTCCGTGACTTTTAATATTAATAAGTATTTTGATGTTGTCCTTAGCTTGCCAGGTTATCCTATTTTCCTATTTTTTTTTGAGATAATCATGTTCTTACAAGAAAAACACCCGATCGTCCTGAATTAATTATGCAACTTGCAACTAATATTATAAGTGTGAAAGCATGTATTGATGTTTGTTACTCTTTCACGTAAAACTACTGATAAGATTTGACTGTAATTTGGAATAGAGAAAGATTAACAAACACTACTTCTACTTCTCGCTTATCTACTCGGGAAAAAAAACTTGTTTCCACGGTATCTAAAAATACTAAATTCTTCATGGTGCAAGTCGCGGTTAATAGTGAAAAGGCGGATTTATATTTGTCTGCCGTGACGTGACGTATCAGAACAGAATCGGTATCATACATTTTGTATTCGACGTATCAGAAGCCATCACGACATGTCACAACACATAAGTGTAAACGTTGCCATTCAAAATGTATGATACCGATTCTGTTCTGATGCGTAACGACACACGCGGACGAAGTCACGGGCATCCGCTAGTATTGAATAAAATGCATTCTACTTTAAGCAACGACATTTTATACTATAAACATGTTTATGTGCCTACAAAATCACCACAAAAAGTGAGATGAATTTAGTTACTCCACTGAGCGCACACATGACCAATTTTGTATTTAATTCCTTTATGTTTACACAGTTTTTAAGGTTCCTGAACACATAACTCGACATTGTATTCGTATACAATATTTAGGTATTATTTGTTTAAATAACTATTCGACTCAATGAAATTAAGACAAATTAGTTGCTATTATAAAATCTTTGACTTTAAGCAATCAAAGTCTAACATGCAGCAAATAAATGAAAATAAAACGAGAGTTGGATGTGATTATTACGATTTTCCCGCCAAAACTCAGTGTAATAATCAAAAATATCACACAATTCGAAACATCAATTGGCATCGATATCTGGATTCATAAATAGGGCTTTACAATTAATCCAATTAGTGGCGTAGAGTACATCAAATAAAGGCAGATGATTTCCAAAGCTTTTGTTTTGTATGCTGCATTGTTCGAAAATTGTTTCTATATAGTGTTTTCGAAATGAAGGTCGTAGCTCATTAGAGCCGCCCAACGGTTAGTATTCTTCGTATGTGGGCAAGCGCTCACTACAATATCCGTACCACCAGCGGATCGCCTCGCTCGCGAGGTGTCCACGTGCGTGGACCATTCGATGATAGCTCGCTGTTGGCAAGCTTGCCACGCGTGAAATACTACTAGGAAATTCATTGACCACGCATGGTTCACTGGTGACAACGCGGCGTCCACCTGTGGTCCATTTGTCGACTATAAGTGGACGCCTAGCAACGAGGCAGAGCGGGTTGGGTCCGGGTGGCTCTACTGAGCGATGATCTTGAATGAAAACCATTATTTAATTGTCTTTATTGGAAATTTTGATTGATTTCTAACTATCGATGACGTCAATTTCAGTTTTTCGCATATACAGCGGGAACCATTGATTTTTCTGGCATAAAAAGTATAGCCTATTAAAATATGTTGCTCAATAAGCTCCCATATTTTCTAGTGAAAATACCATTAAGATTTTTTTTTTAATTTTTTTTTCCGATCAAAAAAAATCATTTTTTGAATTTTTTGTCCTTTCTAATCTCTGGACTGGCTATTAATTCAAGCGAACGAATTTTGAATTTCAATACAATATTACTTACAATAGGACTTAATACAAATCATGCCTACGTGGAATGGTGAAGGAATATTGGCTGCATTTCCGCGCTGGATAGCCAGGCTGATCCTTTACGCAAAAATGACCCAGCCCTTCTGTCACCAATTGAGGGAACTGGTGTCAAAAAAAATCGAAGAATTTTTTTGGAACTGCGACTCCAAGGGCAATGGCAAAAGGAACAAATTAAGTAACTCTCGGTCAGAGAGTTTATATTTGAACTAGTTGACGCCACGCGGTTTCACCCGCGTGGTTCCCGTTCCCGTAAGAATACGGGGATAAAATATAGCCTATAGACTTCCTTGATAAATGGGCTAACTAACACTTAAAGAATTTTTCAAATCAGACTAGTAGTTCCTGAGATTAGCGCGTTCAAACAAACAAACAAACTCTTCAATATTAGTATGGATATGAATTTCTAAAATTTTAAATTCGTCTATAGCTTGGCAACTTGGGCCAGGGGGTGTGTAGCGATGATGCACGTCACTTAGGCACGCACGATTTCACACCCGCGCAGTCTTTCCCCCTGTCGCCCGCAAATCAACTTGCCAGATATTACATGGTGTAACACGAAGTCTTTGTTGTTTTCCCTCGTGACTAAAATAAATATTTTAACGCCGTACAATATCTACAAAGGTCTAAAAAACCATAAAGGTGATTTACAATCCCTCTATCGTATCTATTACACTCTTTCATCTCACGTTTTGTCTCCACAATTTTTTTTTATTGCTGTATTCAAACGACTTCGCGACGAAATTCTTATACGTTAAATGAATAGTATGCATGTTTACGTACAAACATAACAAAGGTATGTAAAATATTTGTATAATTTTAACATTACTTTTTTATTTCACTTTAGATGCTTTATGCAGATTTTTCTATATATTTCGGGATTGAGGATTACAATATTTGTATTTAGTATCGAAGAAAGACTGCGATAGCCCAGTGGATATGACCTCTGCTTCCGATTCCGGAGAGTGTGGGTTCGAATCCGGTCCGGGGCATGCACCTGCAACTTTGCAGTTGTGTGCATTTTAAGAAATTAAATATCACGTGTCTCAAAACGGTGAAGGAAAACATCATGAGGAAACCTGCATACCAGAGAATTTTCTTAATTCTCTGCGTGTGTGAAGTCTGCCAATCCGCATTGGGCCAGCGTGGTAGACTATTGTCCTCACCCGTCTCATTCTGAGAGGAGACTCGAGCTCAGCAGTGAGCCGTATATGGGTTGTTAATGTATGTGTATGTATTGAACAATATTAAACAAAAAAATTTTTTTTTTCATCTTTCCATCTTACCCCTCCTAAGTGCTCCCCATACCCCCCATACCATAATTTTACCTATTCACGATACATCCCTGTATTATACTTACAAAATTTATATGTGTACCAAATTTCATCTGAATTGGTCCAGTACATTCGAAGAAAACAGACAGACATTAAAATGTGCGCAAGTTAGATTATAAGGGTTCCGTTTTTGTACCACGTACGTTCGGAACCCTAAAAACAAGGGGGCAGCCTGACCAAATGGACCATTATAATAGGTGTATAATTGCATAATCGTTTTCCTAATCATACAAATGGTCTACGTAAAAGTAAATCTAATTGGCTTTCCGTAGATTAAGGTAATGGCAGAGAGTGGTTCCAAATAGGCACAATTAATAACACTCAATCATGTCCGAGCCAGAGTATCTACAACATTTCATTTCACGCTTGGCTTGAACATGATACAATCACTCTTATAAATAAAAACAATTTATCTCCTTTTTTTTCTTGGTTGACAGGTTTCCGCTCGAACTGAAGAGACAGCTGACCGGATCTAGGATGTGACTGGTAGGAAAATTCGTTTACTAGAAAAGGAGAATACCCATCGGCCCAGGGAACCCAGGTATACCCCTTGGATAAAAGTATATGGAGATGATAATTTGATGTATAAATAAGGATCTGGTTAAATAATTGGTCTATGGTTTTTGAAGAAAAATACTTTTTTTTTTATCATTTTGCTAGGGCAAAATGTTCGCCAGTGTACCAATGCGGCAAAGTAACATTTGAAGCTGTATATTTTTTTTATTACTTTGTTCTGTTACTAAACTTAACAAACAAGAAATCGAACCAATAAACCAATCATAAGCCTTTAAAAAAATATCGTTAAACTCAGGCTGTATGGTCAACGATCTTAGCTTGTCCCCGTTGTGGACAAATTCAAGATGAATTAAAAATGTCGTAAAACACTAAAGCAAACTTTTTTTTGATAAAGTAATGATTTCTTTATTAAAGTAGAATTATCAAAATTTTTTACAAGTAAATTGGTATGATTAGAGAAGGCCTGGGCCGGGAATGGGCATTCCCTTTAGTGTGTATTTTTGTACGACATGATACCCGCGATTTTGTTCGCGTGAAAAATGCAATGCCCTTCAAAGGAAATCCTCAATACAAACTCGGGCCCAAATGATACAGAGCTGAAAATTGGCCAAAAATTAGGACAATTAAGGAAAACTCATGAGTCCAATTTTCAAAGAAATCTATATTTGCCTAATCGGTTAAAGTACCTACTTATTAAACACTAGCTGACGCTGGTTCCCGTTCCCGTAAGAAAACGGGGATAATATATATATAGCCTATACCCTTCCTCGATAAATGGCTATCTAACACTGAAAGAATTTTTCAAATCGGACCAGAAGTTCCTGGGATCAGGGCGTTCAACCAACCAAAGAAATAAACTCTTCAGCTTTATATATTAGTATAGATATAGATTTAATAAACAAACCATACATATTTTAAAATAAATAAGTTATGAAATGACAAGCGTTTTCTACCTTCATTTCTAATTTATTTGTTGGTAAACAGTACTCATCAAGAAAGGCTGTAATATAGAATCATTATCTGCTATTTAAAAAATCAGTTTAAAGTCAAGCAGCTGATCACTAATAGATGTAACTGAACACAAAAAAGGTAGGTTTAATACTTAATAACAAACAGCTCTTCAAGTATGAAGTTAATTTGAACAACCAGGAAATTACAACCGAAGTCTATAAAATGCCACATTTATTTATAATGATAAAACCAGAATATTTCGCAAATAATCGCAATGCGTTTCCATAGCTTTTCCCAAGCGTAATTTATGAAAATGGCCACGAAGATCATCAATAAATAGCGATAATCGGGTTTCCAAAATTGGATTTTGTATTTTCATCTCCCTCGAATACCATTGCGGTGTAATTTAAGTAGTACTTAATTAAACAATAACCTTGGGTTTTCTGTCAAGCCAGGAAAAAAAAATAATTCTAATGTCAGTGAAAACTGAAAAGACAAGTTAATTAATAAAAAAAACACAGAACACTTTTCTTTAGCACTCTCTCTCAACGCCCGTTCGCCACGCCCGATTACAGTTTTCGTAACGCTTTCACCATCTTACTTCCGAAATCAAGCGTATAAAAGTTTTACTCAGAAAAAAATTATAATAAAATTATAATCGATTACAAAGACACAAAAAACCCACTAAATAAAAAAGCGAAATATAACATCGCATACCTTCTGATCAGTTTGAAGACGGTGCTGACACAACTTCCTGTTAAGTAAAGCCGTTTCTGAAAGAACCACAATATGATAGAACTATCTGAAATATCTAAATCTTTAACCACGGACTTGTTATTAAAAAACTTGTAACAAATTGTTAAGGAAAAGAAACAATAAACGATGATTGTATTTTCTCTAACAATACAATAATAATAATACAAGACATCTAATTATATATAAAAATTATTACATTGGTTTTTGGCTGAACAATAAAAGAGTTTGCCAAAAAAAAAAAAACAATTCAACGAATTACATCTCAGCATACCGTAAAGACCTTGAGGCCGATTCATAGAATGAGATTTCCCGCCTTCCAATCTCGTTCGAAATATGAAAATTTGGTTGGTTTACATGACTTTTTCAGGCGTCTCAGTAACTCAGTACTTCAGTAGCCGCGTGACAAGCGCCGGGTTAGGACGTGTATAAAGATCGCGTTCAATGCTATATCATTTTCCCGCGCGAAAGTTTTCGATCTAACAAAATAGTGACTTGTATAGAGTTATAAAGGTTCTGCTATTGAAATACAGTGTTTTGATAATTTTAAAATTGTGTAGTGTTGGGTAAAGTGCGGATTAATATTTTTATGAACGTAAGTATTTTTTTGACATACTTTTTTTTCTTTTAATATTTTATATGTGAGTGAATGAAAACCTACAAGGTTAATTTACAGAAATTAAGGTAAACGAAATTTTGACTTATCGGAAACTTGGTAGGTTTACAGTTACAAAGTAATTACAAAAAAATTAAAAAAAAATAATAATATTTATTTTCTACCTACCTCCCTATATTTTTACATTATTTTTGTAAATCTGACACTATATTTTTTATTATTTATTTAAATCCAAATTTTTAAATAAAATTTTTTTGGTATCCATAAATAAAGCAGGTAAGTTGCATTTTAAATCTTTTGAGGTAGGTTACACAAAGTTTCGCAAGTGGTAAAAAAATACTTCTTTTTTTAATACCCTGCTCTGGGTTCTAGTGCTTTTGTGCATGATACATTGTCACATTATCACAGACAAAAGAGAAAGATTTAATTAATTGCGACATAATTTCAAACGGCTGGTTGAAATTTATTGCTAATAAAATTTATTTATATGAGCTTTTGAGAGCTTTTATGTCCGTCTATATCAATCCCACTGTCAGCTTCAACTTATAGGCATTAATAAACCGATTTGTTTCGAAAATTTACAGCATGTTTCATTTGTTAATTTATTATGCTCTTAAATTTTCAACAAAGGCCTGAAAAGAAACATACGTCTTATTAATTTGATATACCTGCTCATTCTTCTTAAATCTTACTAATGTAATACACCTATATTATGGTTTGGATGTTTATTTTTTAATCACGTAAAACAGCTGGATAGATATTTTAGATGAATGGATGTATTAGATTTGTTTTTACACATTCGAATCCATTTTTTCTGGGTTTTCGGATCTTTCTGTTAACAATGACTATTGGCCTACTGACGTGAATTGACTATCCAAATATCAAGTCAAAGGATAAGGAGTTAAACATTTTCTGTGCGTTTTGAAAGTTAATGGGAAATGTATAATAATCTATACTAATATTATAAAGCTGAAGAGTTTGTTTGTTTGATTGAGCGCGCTAATCTCTGGAAATACTGGTCCGATTTGAAAAATTTTTTTAGTGTTAGATAGCTCATTTATCGAGGAAGGCTATATTATCCTACGGGAACGGGAACCACGTGGGTGAAACCACGCTGCTTCAGCTAGTACTAAGTATAGAGTTTCTGATATTGTAGATGGTAATCTCTGAATATACTGAACCGGTAATGAAAATCATTTTACCTCCTAGAAAGCCATATATTTTTTTGTAAGTGTCATATCCTATATTTTATCCCAATATTCTCACGGGCACGGGAACTACGCGGATGAAACCGCTGGACGTCGGCTAATACATAGTAATATGTAGGTAATATATGTCTACGTCACTAAGACGACTCAAGAGTCTCTCACTTCTTATTATGATGACTGAATAAAACGGGTAATAAAACTGAATGAGGGTGTGGATTCGAATCCGGTCCGGGGCATGCACCTCCGACTATTCGATTGTGTGCATTAAAAAAAATTAAATATTACGTGTCTCAAACGGTGAAGAAAAAACATCGTGAGAAAACCTGCATACCAGAGAATTATCTTAATTCTCTGCGTGTGTGAAGTCTGCCAATCCGCATTGGGCCAGCGTGGTAGACTATTGGCCTAGCTCCTCTCACTTTGAGAGGAGACTGGAGCTCAGCAGTGAGCCGAATATGAGTTGATAATGATGAATAAAACAAATAAGCTTGTATAACAAGCTAAAGAATTAGCCAAATATAAAATTATACTGTAGGTATACAACAATATAAATCTTTAAAAGTTAAGTAAAAAGAATCACCTTGAAACATAGTAAAGAGTTTTTGGTCATAGGTTTATGTCATGGCCATATTATTAAGAAACTAAATATAATATTCGCGATGCTCATAGATTTAGTAACGATATTAACATATATCGGCGCATTCGTGGGAAAGTGGTCTAACCCACACGTCATTCAAAATGGTGTTACGCACATCTAATATATAAAATTCTCGTGTCGCGGTGTTCGAACTTGAACTCCTCCGAAACGGCTCGACCGATTTTGATGAAATTTTTTGTGCATATTCAGTAGGTCTGAGAATCGGCCAACATCTATTTTTCAAACCCCTAAATCCTAGGATAGGGTAGTGGTAGGGTAGGGGTATGGTATAGGGATAGGGTAGGGGTAGGGTAGGGGTAGGGTAGGGGTAGGGTAGGGGTAGAGTAGGGGTAGGGTAGGGTAGGGTAGGGGTAGGGTAGGGGTAGGGTAGGGTAGTGGTAGGGTAGGTTTATGGTATAGGGATAGGGTAGGGGTAGGGTAGTGGTAGGGTAGTTGTAGGGTAGGGTAGGGTAGGGGTAGAGTAGAGGTAGGGTAGGGGTAGGGTAGGGGTAGGGGTAGGAGTATGGTAGTGTAAGGTAGGGATAGGGAAGAAGTGCAAATAAATAAATTAATAAGTCAAAGCGAAGCTTGAGCGAGTCCGCTAGTTTCCGTATAAAGTTTCCTTGAAACATGGTTTAATGTAAAATGGCCTTAGTATTGTTTATTAAAAACAATTTTTGTCATTCTATTGTTTTTTTTTAAAGAAGATATATGTATATAGATATTATGGATTTTAGATAAATATGGATATAACAAAACCAAAGATCTTTAAAATTTCTACCATTGATACAATTTAAGCTGTTATTATATGTATTGATTTATAATTAATAAAAAATTAATTAGTTACAAAAGCATTGAGTTAAAGGTCTGTTTAAATCTTACATAATCACTGGCTTATATTAACAGAAATACCGTAGTATACATAAAACATATGTTAATGTAAGAAATATATATAGGTTTATAATTTGTAACGAGTTGAAACATACACAAACGTACATACATAACGTCTCTATTGATATAAATATAACTGCTATAAAAGAGTATTCAAAGCACTTTAGGAGTAGTTAAAATATAAATAAGGTAACGTGAATTAAATTAATTTGGCTTTATTGGGTTTAACCCACTTTGCAGACGGAGCCATCATAAAATTTCTAATATGGTTTTGTAATATCCACTTCTATGGGTTACCTAACAACTTAAGATACGTTCATATCCTCTTGGAGTATTTGATTTTATGGTCAAATAAAACTATCACTTATCGATTATTTGCGATTAGGTCGTTATCAAACCATATTAGGCTCTTGCTGAGCTCGAGTCTCCTCTCAGAATGAAATGGGTTAGGCCTTTGTCCAGAATTCACACACGCAGAGAATTAAGAAAATTCTCTGGTAAGCAGGTTTCCTCACGATGTTTTTCCTTGAGCGTTTGAAACACGTGATATTATTCTTAAAATGCACGTAACTGAAAAGTTGGAGGTGCATGCAAAATTAATAAACACGTGCCTCAAACGATGAAGGAAAAACATCGTGAGGAAGCCTGCATACCTGAGAATTTTCTTAATTTTCTGCGTGTAAAAAGAAATGCAAACGAATAAAAATAAACAGTTTGAAAAAATTATATGTTAAAATTTCTGAAAAGTAAAACTAAGTAGTAACCTTAAGTTTGGGGGAGGCCTTTGCCCGGAAATGGGATGGGTTATAAATTTAAATATATATATATATATAAATATGCATATAAAATAATAGTAATAATAAATAAATAACCAGGCTATAATAAATAAATAATAAATAAGTAGTAACCTACTTATTTTAAGATCAATAGAAACGCAATGTCGATAAAACTTTACAACCATCCACCAGACCACTTATGAAACGAAGAAAATGAGAAAGAATTTAATAAAATATTTTTATTTTCTTCAGTATAAGTATTTAACATTTGTATAATGAAGTTATACTTAAATACTTTTAGATAACGAAATAATAAAAAAAAATATGCAGTAAATCCTTTAGGAATTAACTTATTCAAAAATAAATATACACTCGTACGTCACATGGAAATAAAAATGAAAATCAAAAATACAATAATGAAATATAAAAAAGTGAGTTTTAGAGGTTAATATAAACAAATCGTTAAAAACAATACATACATACAACCTTAACCTTACTACTAGATTTACAGATGAACAATCTTTCCGGTATAAAGTCCTGATCCGAGTAAAAGATCTATTTATACTCTATAAACTTTATTATCTATAATGAACAATGATTGTTGCAATGATGCTCAGAAACTATTCGTCTGATTTGAATTTATCTTTCGCCAGTGGAAAGCTACATTATCAATTAGTAACAAAGGCTATATTTTATCTCCGGAATCCTACGCAAATGGGAACTACAAGGGTGAAACCGCGGGGTCCTGCCAGTATTCTATACGTGACCTCTGTTTTACCCTGAACCTAGCTTCTGTAAGTATCCACAATAAATATTCGGTTTGCAATAAAACTATTGAATATTCATACTCACGCTATCTTTAACAAAATGAAAGTTAAATAATATTATATTTGACTTTTATTAATCCATATTTCTTAGTTTGAAATTGATAGTATCGGTATTTTTGTATCACCGTCTAAACTGCGAACAATATTCGTTATAACTGCTAACTGACAAATGATATTGAGACCAAAGATAATGGTACCCAAAGTGTAAATCAATTTAATAATATACCTCCTAAATAATTAATTCTGTCGTTTAAAATCCAATTTCAATAAAAAAAGCTTGTTTTTATGATGAAAACTAAGTACCTACATATATAACAGAGAAAGAGTTTTCGAGGTATTTTTAAAAAGAGTGACGTCAGCATACGTCACAATTGACCATTGCTCATACTAGTATTAGATTCTTGCAAAGAAAACTTCACTAGTGCTTGGTAAACTTGGTATATTTATCTAAGCGTAACGGCGTTCCAGAGAGGAGAGAGAGGAATAAAAAGTAGTGTACATACCTTTTTAAATATTCATCCCCATAACGTAATGCAGACAAAAAAAAATTTACAATATTTGCCCTACTCTATGAAGATATGCCTACAACATACGTTACTGTGTATTTTATCTAAGAAACTAAATTCCGTTAAGACACGACACGAACTAAAAAAATAATCTAGGTGCAGTCACTTAAAAATCACAATGTTGCTTAACGCAGACTATCTTTATCTTACTATTATTTAAAAAGTCACTAAACCAATTTTTATTCTAAGCGGTTCAGTAGTTAAGCCGCGAAAAGGTAACAGACAAATAGACATACTTACTTTTGCATTTCTAATATTAGCATGCATTTTTGTTTATATTTTATTTAACTAATCTTACTCACAAGATTGCTCTCTGGAGAATAAAGTCAGTCGACACGTGCCCTTAGTTTAGCAAAGTTGGGAACCGCTGTCACAGACGAATAATATCGAGAATGTTGTTCGAGATACGATGCTGCGTGAGACATCTCTGTGATTTACGTGAGCAATTGTTGAGGATCGCACCGTTTGGAGCATCCCCTCTGTGTAATGCGCTTTTACTTTCAAGGGTAGTTTTTGATAAATGTTTTTAGACCGACAGCTTGTCATAGCCAGACATTTTTTTTTATTTTATTATTTACAAGTTAGCCTTTGACTACAATCTTATCTGATGGTAAGTATCTGCAATCTAAGATGAAATCGGGTTAACTTGTTAGGACGAGGATGAAAATCCACACCCCTTTCGGTTTCTATACGATGTGGTACCGGAACGCTAAATCGCTTGGCAGTACGTCTTTGTCGGTAGGGTGGTAACTAGCCACGGCCAAAGCCTTCTACCAGCCAGACCTAGACCAGTTAAGAAAACCTCAATCGGTCCAGCCGGGGATCGTGCCCAGGACCTCCGTCTTGTAAGTACACTGCGCATACCACTGCACCACGAAGGCCGTCAAAGACATACCTTTAGGAAGGCTGAAATGTTGTCAGCCTATGCTCCTACCATAGAGTACGATAAGAAATTGTAGAGTTTGGACTGTCTTGCCTTTGGAAGATCGCAGGCTTCAAGTCTCCAGACCTTTGTATAAAAATATACTTACCTACTACTACTAAACTTCAATGCCTTAATACCACAACGGCAAGGGCGGTCGGACTGAGGGGTAGTGGTTTGATCCCCGCCCCGTTGGTCTATTGTCGTACCCACTCCTAGCTCTTTCCCGACTAGTTGGAGGAGAATGGGAATATTGGTAAATTTATAAAAAAAAAACAAGATATGGCAAATATTGTTATTATTAAAAAAAAAACAATTGGCCAATTATAAAACTTAATATTTTGCAATTTTCTACGCGATAACATGAAGGATCATGTCTCCAGTCTCAAGAGTCGGCACGGCAATCGAAAGATACTGTTAATGATCAAACTTTAAGGATCTCTAGCAAAGTGTTGCCATAAAGCTAAGGATCTGAAGACTGGAGAGATTCTTCATGATATCTCGCAGAAAGTATAAAAAGCTTACGTTTTATACTTGCACAGTTGGGGATCTCATGAAATTTTTTTTATTAATAAAAAAAAGAATCTTGAAACCTGCTACCTTCTAAAGCATCGATTCCCAAAGTGGTCCAGGTGGACCTAGGGGTCTACGTTGTGACATAAAAATCACGATTCGTAAGCGGGGTCTACGAAAATTTATCTGGTTTCATACCGAATGGAGTTTTCTAAATAAAATAATTGTGAATTTACTGCTTCCTTGTGCTGTGAGTACAAATCAAAAATTATAGTTGGCTAAAATATTTTTTGCCTGGACAATTGTCCTTTTTGTCATCCACTCACAGCACGATCAATTATTTATTTAAGTAATCAATTCTCACTATTTTTTTTTATTTCATGGTGGCTGTTAATTTAGCTGCAATTAAAATTTCCATAGATGAATCTAATCACATTTTTTCTCAAGTTTTGTTTTTTTTTTAATTTGAAAGTTTGGGAACCTCTGTTCTAAAGCCACCGTAGTCCAAACTCTATAATTGGTTACAGTACTTATTATATAGAAGCATAGGTAGACAAACTTTCAGCATTAATAAAAAGAGGTAAGTCTGATTATCGCAGACTCTCAGTTGTTTTTTCGGACAATTTGTCTGAAAACAACATGATTGAATTTTGCAGGAATAGCGGAATCGGAATTTATTTGTCTAAAACTGTTGAACTAGTGTTTTTGGACGTAATAAAAGCGAAAAAAACTTAGATTGGACATTCGGAATTCGGATAGCGAGTTGATTGAACTATTGGTCGAAACAAATTTGTGAAAACTATCGTGTGTACTATTTGTTTTTTTAATCGACTTGTTAGCCTTTTACTGCGGTCTTACCTGGACTTTTGACAGCCTCCGTGGCGCTGTGGTATGCGCGGTGAATTTACAAGACGGAGGTCCTGGGTTCGATTCCCCGCTGGGTCGATTGATGTTTTCATAATTTCATAAATTTTAAATAAAGGTTAATTTATCGTTCCAGCGTAGATTTTCATACTCCTAACGAGTTAGCCTGATTCTATCCTATATTACATGATCATTTACCATCAGGTGGGATTGTAGTTAAGGGTTTACTTGTAATAAATAAAAAAAAACCAGATCCAGGATCAGGAAAACCACAGACTAACCAACAGTTACAGAAACTTTGTAGGTACAAAAAGATCGTTCTACAGCGAAGCAATAATAGTCAGGCGCAAACTTGGCGAAAATACCAACAGAAATAAATCCCAGTAGCGCTAAATTGTGTAGAGTTGAGCGCTCGGATCAGAGAGTGGCCAATAAAAATACAGCGATAGTTTTATTCAGTTAAAAGTCTATACGTCTCAATTGAGAGTTACGTAATAAGAGCAGGTGCACACGATGCGTTGCGGCGGCGGTGCGGCGACGGTGCGGCGGCGGTGCGTTGTCTCTGCGTCGTCTTAAGGTACAAAGGTACTGTTACACATGCTCTAAAATAGCATGCTAAAAACGTGCTATTAAGTGTGGCTCCAACGAGCATGCTTATCATCAGTTTACATTTGCTAACAATAAGCATGCTATTTTTAAGTATGCTCTTGAATAAGCATGCTCAAAGCAAACATGCCAATTACACATGCTAATTTGTATCTATCGTTCTCTGTCTATAGTATTGTGTTGGACAGGGAGAGATGAAGGTGAAGGGAATACAGAATAGCAATGCTGATCGAATAGCATACTCAATAAACAAACCTGTTGAGACGCGCTAAAAGCACGCCCCCTTCCACCCGCGCAGCAAGTAGCATGCTAATAAATCGACTGTTGATTCTTGAGCAAGCTCGAAATAAGCATGCTCATTATTAGCAATGTTGCAATACACATGCTCACCCGGACGTGGGTTTTCTAACTCACGATCTCGGGGGCGTCCGGACTGATTCACTCAGGTCACGGTTACACCTTCCCGAATGGCCCTCTAAGCCGAGGTCCGAGTCTCATAGGAGAGGCCTTTAGAGAGCTGTTCCGTCCTCTATTTTTATTTCAGCCTTCGGGTCTCATCAAGCGATGCTTCTGCGCTCGCCCAAACCCCCGGTGACGCCGTAGTGGACCCACATGGAGCCATCGGCACTTACTCAACACGAAAAAAAAATACACATGCTAATAAGTAGCAACTGCTTAATAGTAGCATGCTTTCGTGCTTGAAATGAGCATGTGTAACAGTAGCTTTACATAAAAATATCTGTGGCATGTCACACTATGCTTACCGGTGCCGCACCGGACTTGCAGACACTGAGACGAGGCGGGGAGGGTGAATGCGTTGCGACGTCGGAGCGGCACCGCTCACTTGTTTATGCGTCACAATATTACTTTATTAACAGACTGTTAAATGTTGCTGCGGCGCCGCTGCAACATAAGAACGTTGCGGCGCCGCAGCGCTCGTGTGCCCCTGCCCTAAGTGTGTCGATATATAAATCTCCCGCAAGCTAATAGTGGCCCCCGACGACCGTCCGACGTGGCCGACGTGGCATCTATTGCATCCATAAATACGAACAATTGTCACTTTGCATGTAGTAACATACCAGGGCTGTATCGAGCTATGGGCCCTTGGGCACACAATAATTTGGGCTTTTTTATGATCGTTATTGAAGTGTTTATGGACTACCCACATTCTAGAAAGCATATTAGGTAGAGACTGAAAGTGGAGTCAGTCGAGTGGTAGACAGCGCAGGAGGTGGACACAGATGTCTTCCTATCGCGAGGGTGACAACAGAGTAATGGTGATACTTAGGTATGGAACATTGGGCTTTTATTATCATCGTTATTGTAGTGTTTGTTGACTACCCATATTCTGAAAAGCATATTAGGTAGATAATGAAAGTGGAGTCAGTCGAGTGGCAGACACCACTGGAGGTGGACACAGATGTCTACCTATCGCGAGGGTGACAACAGAGTAATGGTGATACTTAGGTATGGAACATTGGGCTTTTATTATCATCGTTATTGTAGTGTTTGTTGACTACCCATATTCTGAAAAGCATATTAGGTAGATAATGAAAGTGGAGTCAGTCGAGTGGCAGACACCACTGGAGGTGGACACAGATGTCTACCTATCGCGAGGGTGACAACAGAGTAATGGTGATACTTAGGTATGGAACATTGGGCTTTTATTATCATCGTTATTGTAGTGTTTGTTGACTACCCATATTCTGAAAAGCATATTAGGTAGATAATGAAAGTGGAGTCAGTCGAGTGGCAGACCCCGCTGGAGGTGGACCTATCGCGAGGGTGAGTGTTAGTGATACTCAATTCAGGGACATATTACTGTTATTAGCCTATTTTAAAAGCCCAGACTTCCTCTTTTCTAAGACAGAGATATTAGCCATATTCACCTTACGGTTCTGATACAGGTCCGGTTAAAAGTCTATACGTCTCAATTGAAACTTGCGTAAGGATGTCGATAAATCTTCCACAAGCTAATACCGGCCCCGGATAGGATGTGCTGGCATCTATTGCATCCATCAATACGGACAATCGCTGTACTATAAAGTTACTTTGCACGTACTAAGATACTAGTCAGAGCTGTGTCAAGATATGGGCCCTTGGGCACACGAAAGTAAGTTCATCAACTTCATTATTTTTCATTCGGGCAGAGGCTTTCACGGTTGTACATCAGAGGAGTTTAGAGCATAGACGCTGCTTTAATTTTAGTAGTACCCTTTTGAGAGAGGTCGTCATAGGAAGTAATACTGCCATGCTTATTTCTGCCCCCATGTAGCAATGCTGTATTCCTGTCTGAAAGGTATGGATGTTGGTGTAGTTACAGGCACTTGTTTTTTACACTTTACCTTCCTTTTATGGTTCATTTGAAGTTCTTTATAAAACATACTTTAATGGGCCCTTGGCATTTGACACATTTCCCATTTTATAAATACGGCACTGGTACTAGTGCAGTGGATTTTATTATTTTTCCGCATCGAGTGCATCTGTTGAATGCGTTTATTGCTATCTATTTGAATAGATGGGCTGTTAGTTTTATATTACCTACTAACATTTTTTACAACGTGCTAGCGGACGCTCGCAACTTCGTCTGCGTGTAAATAAATGTAAACTTTCAACACCTATTTCACCTCTTTATGGCTTGAATTTGAAAAGTTCTTGAATGACATTATATTTCGTATTTTTAAAACTGTAACTCTAAAAATAAGGACTTTCCATACAAACTTTGAACCCCTATTTCACCCCCTTTATATTTCAGGGTCAAAAAGTATTCTATGTTTTGCTCCAAAGTCCCTTTAACCAAGCTTGCCCAGGTTAACTTTAACGAGGATGTAAGTAGTGAGGAAAAGCTCGTGTTTTATTAAGAACTAGTGGACGCCCGCGACTTCGTCTGCGTGAAACTCGATATAAACTTTCAACTATCCTTACCTTACCCCTACCCTAATAGTAGAATAAACGTCTTAGTCAATGTAAAAAAGTCAAAATTCATTTATTTAAATTGGGCGTAGTTTACAAGCAGTTTTGAAATGTCAGGTTATAATAAAATTATTGATAATTAAAGAAAATTGATAATGGTGATAATAATTGGTCGAAAACTTAAAATTAAAGTTACCAGGTTCCAAACGCGTCTCGGTCCGAGAAGAGCCAACAACAAACTCGGCCAGGGTGTTTCTTAGACTGCATCATCACTTAACATCAGGTGTGAAGGCAGACAAGGGCTTGCATGTCAACTAAAAATAACTTGTGAACAAAAAAATCACGGCCGTCTAGTATACAGATAATAACATAAAATTAAAAATTAAAGAAAACCCCTGAACGTCATGAAATTATTAATTACACTCTTTAAGTGCGTTTTCATTTGAGACCCCACTCGAGTATATTTGCAGACATTCGGCTGTTGTTCACCACTTTCACCCCCACAACTTTTAAACGGCTCAACCGATTTTGATCAAACATATCTAAGAACACTCGCCCATAAGTCACCTTTCCTATAAAAACTAAATTGAAATAGTTTCATCCGTTCGGGACCTATGGTACCATAGACTGACAGACAGACAGACACGTCAAACTTTGCGTCGAGGGTTAAAAATCGATCTTTTCCATTTAACTCTGTCATTGAAATATTTTGGGAGACGATAGTAAAAATTAATGGCATCCAATATTAGCAGAACAATATAACGACAACAATGGAGCCTTGGTTACACCAAAACCTTTTGAAGGCGTCCTAATTTTTCTGAGGCTTGTTATCTTAAAGGGATTCCAGAAGTGAAGGGATATCCATCACGAATTTATTAGGGCAGTGACGCGGCCCAAAAACTAACAGTTAGCGAGATATTCATTATTATTCGTCACGTAGCGGTTTTAGGAGAGTTAGTCTAAATTAAGTGCAATTAAGGCGAAATTTGACTAAGACCCCATTTATATATTACGCAAAATAAATGGGGTTTTAGTTGTATGGGTAAGGTTTTATATTTCATTGCATCATTATCTGTCTATTAGTTTACAACCTTTTACAGAGGGCCTTTCTTCTACAGAAAAAGGCTAAAGGGATACCTTTAGCTCAATCTAACTTTTTTTCAATTCTATCTCTTATATTAATAACTAGCTGACGCCGCGCGGTTTCACCCGCGTGATTCCCGTTCCCGTAGGAATACGGGGATAATATATAGCCTATAGCCTTCCACGATAAATGGGCTATCTTACACTGAAAGAATTTTTCAAATCGGAAAATCGGTTTGTTTGTTTGTACAATCAAACAAACAAACAAACAAACAAACTCTTCAGCTTTATATTAGTATAGATCTATGAAATAATGACCTTATAAAATTTACGTCCGTGCGACGTAAAAAATCAAAAATAGGGCGAGCAAATGCTAATATTATAATGGGGAAATAGCATCGATATCCTAACATAAAGTGGATGCACAATCAGTGACCAAAAAACGTCCCCACTCAATGAGTGCCAAACACAACTTCGTGGCACTCTTAATTTTATCTGCAGTCTTATATTCCCTAATGGGGCTCAGGTCTGGTCTGGTGATAGGCACCGGCCTTGGATAGTTACGCCAAAGATGTATCCAAGCGATTTAGCGTTCCGGTACGAGGCCGCGTAGATACCATCAGAGATATGAGTAGAATAAACGTCTTAGTCAAAGTAAAAAAGTCAAAATTCATTTATTTAATGAGTAATTAGTAGTAGTAGTTAGTGTAGGGAATAGTGGCAAATTCGCATGAAAAAGTTTTCTGATTTCTAATTTGTCTATTCCGGAAATTCCAGGATATTTTTGGGCTACGTAAGTATTCGCTACATAAAAAATAATTTCTTTATTTTGATATACGACACTTTTCATCCATTAAACAGATGGGTGAAGGTCGTTTCTAATACCGATCTTTTAATATTACGCATATTTGCAATGGGGATGATGACTAGGTTTGAATAAATTGATTTTTATGATACATACGAGTAAATAAAGTCAATGTTAACTAATTTATACTTAAAAATCATAGATTGTCTGGATATTTGCAAAATAAATAAAATTATAAAATTTCAAAATGTATTAAAAATCTTTTATCGTAATTAGATGAAAATTCATACAGTTTTAGCTTCCTTACATTAAATGTGACATTTTTTAATAAATGAACTATAAACATAAAAGCACAAATAACAATGATATTAGTAATTTTGTTTGAATGCCCATACAAATCTAACGATCATTATGTACCTACGACGTCTTTAATTCGTACCATTTTGTACGGGGCGTTTTTCAGGGACCCGCAAATCTGACCCTTTAAATCCCTGTAGCTCCGAAAATAATGATCGCAGATACCCTGTTACGTTTACAAAATTGCTTTACTATTAGCATACCCCTAATTTATATACAATTTAAAAAACTGTCATCATCCCTATTACCTTAAAATAGTTACACTATAGTTTTTAATTCTAAAATCGAACATTTAAACTATTATTTGTGAAACAATTGTAAACTTTGGCCCAAAATACGTTAAAAAGCAAAATAAGTTGTTGCCAAATTGAGCAACAAAGTAGCAAGTTCGATTTAGTAGCAACAGTTAATACAAAGTTCTTAGTTTGGACAATTTAATTTCGTACTTACACCGGATTTCGTGAGCATCCGATGTGAACAGGAAAAGTTTACAACTGAAATATTGTCTATGCTCTGTGGAATTCGACGTTTATGTTTGTAACCTAATTATAAACTTTTGCTTAACTTTCGCTATTGTGTGAGTCAAATCCTAGAAACTACATTATACGAATAGCGAGACCTTCCGCATTTTATAAAAGCTTTCTATATTTTATATTTTTTTGAAAGCACATGCTCTTACCGTAGATTAGGGTTTCTCAAACTTTCGGCTCCACGAACCCTGTTAAAAGAAAAAAAATAATTAACACATTAAGTACCAAAAGAAATGTCTTTGTAATATTAATGTGATGAGTGTGCTTGTTTCTTGTCGCAAATGGATTCAATGTTATGAGTAATTTTGGACAATTTTACCCTTAACCACAGAAAAGATATTACAACCAGTAGTTGGACTTCATACTAGAGGTCGAAACGCGAGCTATACCTACGCACCTTGAACATGGGGTGATCGTAGGGTGAAGACAGTCGCGACTGTGCCGCGGTGACGAACGAACGCACGGTGTATTAACAGAGTAAAGTGTATTAATAGTATTAGATTTTTTTAATTATGACCAGTAGGAAATACTGTGCCGTTTTTGGATGCATGAATTCAAAATTATCCCATCCAGAGATAACTTTTTTTAAGTTACCTGGAAACTCTGAAAGGTACCTAAGACTTTAAAATAAATTTACTTATTAGTAGGTAGGTACATAATCTTGTATTTTTTAATGGATAAGGTATTTCCTTTTATCTCCAGAATAAAGGTAGGTATCTGGATTAGTAAATAAAGTGAATAGAGTAAAGGAAAGTGATTGACACGATTGAAATAGGTAGTTATACGCGGTTCATGAATCACGATACAGTAGGTACGATAAGCTTGTGTTAAAACCTCGACTGCTTGTACAATGTTTTGTGTGACTGTGCTCGGATCATTTGTGTTTTGTTACCCGACTGCGGCGAAGCCCAAAGGAGGAGTATGTGTTTGAATGTTATGACTTGTTGTTGTATGCGGGCGACGGGAGGAAAGGACTGCGCGGGTGTGAAGTCGTACGCGCTGGGCATCGTTACCCGCCTCCCGGACCGCGCCGACCTTCGGGAGTGTTACGAACAAATTTGCCAAGCACACATACTGATATGTCATTAGACTCGTCTAGATAGGCCGAGTGTCACTGGGTAACTTAGTTCTTAAAAAATCAAAATGGCGGATTTTATGCGCTTAAATGTGCAAGCTCATAAAACTTTTGCTCAGCTTAGCATTGGTGACAAGAATTTTAACCGACTTCCAAAAAGGATCGTATCGTATTTACAGCGATATTTCCGTCAGTTGTAAACCGTTTCTTTTTTGTTTGGATGAGTATTCTTTCAGGTTAGTCCCATTTTTTTCATGTCAGGATCTGATAATGGCATCCTAGAGAAATCTAGGGGACCTATCGTATCGTAGGGACAATTAGTGCGTTTGTTCATTGTTTCATTATCTATTTTAAATCACTACAATTTCATGAAGGTATTTATCTTTTTTTTTATTTGTTCACGTAGTGTGGAGGTAATACCTAGATGGCATCACGGAAATAAATATGTTTAAGAATACGACCAATCCTTCAAGATCATTGACGTAGTATCAGCCTTAATTAAATCAAACAATCAAAAACACGCATTTTTATTTATCACTTCCCATTTTACTACAATTTACAAAGTATTTTATTTGTTTATATAAAAAAGTTTATTTACAATCACAAAACTAAGTGGAAACACAAAGTTAGCAAATGTAATTAAAATGCTGCAGGCGGGCAGCCCTATCACATGTTTACGTACCGCGCGGCTGTAGGTATTTATTTAAAAAATACGGCCGAGTTATTATACTGCTTGTAATATCTTTACTGTGCCTTAACTCTGACTCGGTATCATTTATCAAGCCACCATTACGTAAATCTTGTCGCGAACCCACCCCGCTTTGAGAAACTCTGCCATAGTTCAATGGCAACTATGAAGTATGAACTGTGGTAGCTTTTTTTAATTAAAAGAAAGTAATATTTGACTTTTTTTAATATATCCCTATATACGCATTCCCCTTAAAGTAGTCGGGAAAAACTGTATTAGGAGTGGACGACAATAGACCAACAGGGATCGAACCACCACACCTCGGTGATGAGTCCGACCGCTTTACTGTTAAGCTATTGAAGCTATAAATATTTTTTTGATGATAAATAGGTCATCATCATCATTATCAGCCGATGGAAGTCCACTGCTGGACATAGGCCTCTTGCATGGACTTCCAAACAAAACGGTGATCTATCTACCTATCTCATAGTATATAACGTTGGTAATTTTTATTTATTTATTTATTTATTTATTCGGAAGCCAACGTTGTATACAAAAAAAACTTATGACTAATTAAACATAACATGCATTAAAAAGTAATATGCTACATTGTACACCCCACTTACAGGCTAACTCAACATGCGTTTATTTTAATACAATTCTTAATTTACCATTAAAAACAAAACAAAACAAAAACTAAATCTACCTACCACTAAAAATAAAAAAAAAAGAAACTAAAAGAAAGAAAGAAAAAAAAAATGTAATTACAACAATAATAATGGGAATTAACAATAAGAAATTACATATAAAACAAAAACAGAATGCATTTAAAGTACATTATACTTCGACATATGTTTTTTAACTTTACTTTTAAAAGAATTAGAACCGCTATTGAAAATATCCAGATTTGCCATTTTAAAAATATTATAAAATATAAAAGTTAGTTTATTTTTAATGTGAGATCTAGCATTTTTGTTCGGCACAGCAAGGTTTACCCTATTCAGCAACTCCGAGTTATCTATTTTAAAATTAACAATTTTGTGCAAAAAACAAAGGTCTATCAAATCTCTACGGTTATTAACGTAATATTACGTAATATCAACGATAGTATTCTCGTTGGGTAATATTCAATAATTCAAAATTGAATTATTCGCTGTAACTTGTAAAAATTGAAATAAATTTAATCAAATATATGCCAATACAGACAGCTATACCGCAAACGTATTTTATGGATGACCTCAAATATATCAATACGTGTATAAAGGATAAGACGGGAAGTTTGAAATAGAATCTAAATTGGTTTTGTTTGATTTTAAAACAACATTTCTAGACGGACGCGGCTGAAAACTAGATATTGAATTGTGAAAGAATTATTACCTACCGCTCCAGGGGTCGTGAACATTTTTACATCGACATGGTAGTTTTAAAGTTTTATTGAAGTATTTGTGTCAGAAATTTTATTTGTATATTGCACTATAATATGTTGTCTTTTATTTTACTAGTGCTAGCTTGTCTTAGAACAGACTAGATACGACATTTCCACTTACATTAGAGCTTTAAGCTCAACGGCAAGAGCGGTCGGACTTATCAACGAGGGGCGGTGGTTCGATCCCCGCCCCGTTGGTCTATTATCGTACCCACTCTTAATACAGTCTTTCTCGACTAGTTAGAAGGGAATAGTAATATTGGTCATATTTAAAATATATGACAAATATTCTTTTTAAAAAAACAAAAAAAAATCTTATTTTATCAACTATAACTACTCCCACATACGAGTATGCATAAATAACAATTTTTGATGAAACTTATTTTCTAAACGAGAATAAAATGGCGAAAAACTTTGCCAAATGCGAAAAAAGCCCTGAAAAAATAAATTATACTTCTAGTAAAATTTTTATGAGGATGGTTCAAATCAATTGATATTCAATTTAGTTTTGATTTACTTTTTGTATGAATATGCTTATAATTAAGATCCCCGTACGCCTAAATTTAGTCGAACACATTCCTTTTAATTCAGTTGTATTTTGTAAATGTATGAAACTAAATTCCTCAATTGAAAATAAATAAAACAACAAAACTTCCCTGTGCGAAAAATGTTCGTCACCCCTGACCAACATACATCTTTGTTTCAAACTTTTGTGCTAGTTTGAGTGTTATCTAGTGTATATTCAGGCTACCTCCAGATGTATACGACCTTTTATCTGCTATTGCATTAATATAGACTTTTGACGCCGTGGCGCAGTGGTATGCATTTACAAGACTGAGGTCCTAGGTTCGATAACCGGCTGGGCCAAGTCCATGGATTCACAGCATTTGTTTATAAATACTTTTATGCGTACAAAATCACGGGTGTCCACTATTTAAGGTATTGAAATACATTTATTTTTAATCTCCATACCGGATGTTTTAGAAACATTTTCTAAACAAAACTGTTAAAAGATGTAGTAGCAACAACATACGGATAGTGGAATTCTCAACGTATTCTATTGTTGTATATAAATTACATACAACGGTTGTGTACAGCTGGCCACAGCTTTCATTTTACGGTATACTCTTTAATTTAGTGGAGACTTAAACAAATATTAAACCGGAAACTGAGATGTTTTTATTTTTCAATTTTTAAACTAGAAGACGCGCCGTGGTTTCGCTGTTCTGTGGGAATATGGGGATTGAATATAACACTCACGAATAACGTGGCTTTATATACGTCTAAGAGCCGTGATAGCCCAGTGGATATGACCTCTGCCTCCGATTCCTTTTCAGTTGAGTGAATTTTATGAAATTAAATATCACGTGTCTCAAACGGTGAAGGAAAAACATTGTGAGGAAACCTGCATACCAGAGAATTTTCTTAATTCTCTGCGTGTGTGAAGTCTGGCAGACTTCACATTGGGGCAGCATGGTGGACTAATGGCCTGACCAATGGACTGACGGCCACTGCTGGACATAGGCCTCTTGTATGGACATCCAAACACAACGGTCTCGAACAGCCAGCATTAAGCGGCTCCCTGCAACCCGCTTGAAGTCCTCGGTCCACCTGCACAGTGTTGGCAGTCGACCAACATTGGTGCGGGGACGCCATTCCAGCACCTTGGGACTCCAACGTCCATCGGCTCTTCAAACTATGTGGGCTGCCCATTGCCACTTCAGCTTCGCGACTCGCTGAAGTATATCAGTGACTTTGGTTCTTCTGCGGAATTGCGGATCTCCTCATTTCTGATTCGATCACGCAGATAAAACCCCAGGCATAGCTCGCTCCATCGCGCTGAGTGACTTTGAGCCTTTTTATGAGGGCCACCGTTAGCGACCAGGTTTCGAATACGTAAGTCATCACTGTTCGAAGATTTTCGTCTTCAGGCACTGACCTGATGATGCAGCAGCAGTATACTATCTTTTGTTAATTACAAAAGATTTAAACATTACTTTTGATGTTACAAATTGAACATGTATGCAAATACCTCCTTTTTGACGGCCTCCGTGGCGCAGTGGTATGCGCGGTGGATTTACAAAACGGAGGTCCTGGGTTCGATCCCCGGCTGGGCAGATTGAGATTTTCTTAATTTGTCCAAGTCTGGCTGGTGGGAGGCTTCGGCCGTGGCTAGTTACCACCCTACCGGCAAAGACGTACCGCCTAGCGATTTAGCGTTCCGGTACGATGCCGTGTAGAAATCGAAAGGGGTGTGGATTTTCATCCTCATCCTAACAAGTTAGCCCGCTTCCATCTTAGACTGCATCATCACTTGCCATCAGGTGAGATTGTAGTC
Source organism: Bicyclus anynana (assembly GCF_947172395.1). Classification (NCBI taxonomy): domain Eukaryota; kingdom Metazoa; phylum Arthropoda; class Insecta; order Lepidoptera; family Nymphalidae; genus Bicyclus; species Bicyclus anynana. The sequence continues at coordinate 6,759,462 of NC_069106.1, read as the reverse complement.
AAGGGCTAACTTGTAAAGAATAAACAAAAAAATACATATGTATCAGTAACGCTGGCGCTCTTATCAAGTGCATGTGCATTTCCTTCCAAAAAACAAACATAACAGTCCTTCAGTACAACAATTTGCATCGGTAATTCACACGTTAAGTAAAACATTTTCGTATGCATTTTTCAGCAAATTAACACAAAAACACACTGCAATTTGGACTTTATCTGACATGTTTTACAGTCCATTTTTGTTACACGGAATTAAAAAAACAAATTATGTGCATCCAAAGTTACGTTACGTGTCATTTTCGTGTGACAATTTGTTCAAATTAGCATCAGCTTTCGTTGTAATTTAAACCATATCTTGAAAGAATTAAGGTTGATTTTTAAATTTTGCGTGTTTATAAACCAGCTACAGTAATAATCTCTAGAATGACGGTGAAGTATTTCGATAAGGAATAGCAGCTGAAGTTTCTTGCTCACCGACATAGTTAGCGATATGCATGGAAAAGTTATGACTGGTACTTAGCGTTTCCTTTGAATACATGGAATATCCTTTGAACTGATGTGTTCCTGGTATATTGATAAGAACTGCCTCGAGCCCTGTGCTATAAATATTGAAGTTTCCGATATTCATAGTACTCGTAGCCAAGGGTAGTGTCATCATCATCATCATCATTACAACTCATATTCGGGTCACTGTTGAGCACGAGTCTCCTTTCAAAATGAGAGGGCTTAGGTCAATAGTCCACCTTGCTGGCCCAATGCGAATTGGCAGACTTCACAATCGTAGAGAATTAAGAAAATTCTCAAGTATGCAGGTTTTCTCAGACTCTTTCTCCTTCACCGTTTGAGACAAGTGATATTTTATTATATATATTAGTGATATTTTTATTATATATATCAGTTTATTTTATGATATTTATAATTATTGTATAATTTGTGTATTATGGTTTATGTATTAGTGTGTAGTTATTTGTATGTATATATATGTACATTATTATTACGTACACACCACCTACAGTTGTCCTAATAAGTTCCTAAGCCTAAGGTTGCCTGGAAGAGATCGCTACTAAGCGATAAGGCCGCCTTTTGTATTCTACTTTTTCTGATGTTTCTGTTTTGCTTGTTTTCTTTTATTTTTTGTGGTGTACAAATAAACAGTATTAAATAAATATTTAATTTCTTAAAATGCACATACTTAACTGTAAAGTTGGAGATGAATACCCTGAAATGGATTCGAACCTACGCCCTCCGAATCGAAGGAAGAAGTCACATCCAGGTTTAAACTCGTAGTTAGTGATATGAAAAGTTATGACTGGCGGTACTTAAGTGTTTCCTTTGATTACATGGAATATCTTTCGAATTAATGTTTTCCTGGTAGGTATTTGTTAAGAACTGCCTCGATGGTGCAGTGGTTTAGTTGAGTTGCTTAGGCTTATGAGGTCGTAGGTTCGAGTCGTAGGCGAGCTACGAAACAGTTCAGCAGGAATTCGAAGTCAAGACGTGGGAGGTGTAACACCCACGTGCCTCGATCTTTTTTTTATTATCTACAAGTTAGCCATCTAATTTGTCATAGAATGAAAAAAAAAAAAATCACTACTATTGCTCAAAACCACTGGCATATTACCGCTCCACTGCGGGGCTAAACAAGCATTTCAGTAATTTTGTTTTTTTAATTTTTGTCTAATAAGAGTACTAGTAAACGCAAAATTTTTATAAAAAAAAATAACCGACTTCAAAATCACATAAATTGTCCAATAAACTTATAAAGTCGGTTAAAAAGCAAAAAATAACATTGTATGTGCTACCTTCTGATCAATTTGAAGGCGTTGCCGAGCCAGTGACGTATTAATTAAAGCTGTTCCCAAAAGTACCACATGAAAGAACTGTCTGAAAATACTAAATCTTTATGACTATAACGACTTAAGTAAATGCGTCACTGTCTTGGCACCGCCTTCGAATTGATCAGTAGGTAGCACATCGTAGTGAAACGTATAGTGTAACACGCTGGGCTAAACCCATTATAAACTCGGTTTCTATTTAGCGGCTCTCGCCTTACGCCTCGTGCTTTAAAAATAACTCTTATATAACGGGTCCTTTTAGCCCCTTGTATAACAATCTACTATTATATTAACACAATAAGTAAATCAATACAATCAATATAAAAGCTACCCTAATCACTCAGAACAATCAATTTCCAATAATCCTAAATACTCAGTATCATCTTAAATTCTCTTTAATTCAGATAAAACCTGAATAGAAATTGCAGCAGTCAATATCGAATTAGGATCTCGGAATGCTCAAGTTGATCGCGAATCTATTAAGGAGGATTCTTTTTACCGGATTGAAAACGGATAGTCAAATAATAGTGATTGAATTCCAATATTTCAATTTAATTAAAATGATACTCTGTTTAAAAGTACAATATTAAAAGGAATCTTATCTTAGAGCTTTTAATTAATTAAAGTCTTGGATTTTTTGTAAGAGCTGGATCAGATGTTTCTATAATGAATATACACATATACCGTATATGTCCTCTGCCTCCGATTCCGGAGGGCGTACGTTCGATCCCGGGCATGCACCTCCAAATTTTCAGTTATGTGCATTTCGAGAAATTAAATCTCACGTATCTCAAACGGTGAAGGAAAAACATCATGAGAGATAAGGAAAAACGTGAGGAAACCTGCATACCTGAGACTTTTCTTAATTATCTACGTGTATGAAGTCCGCAACCCATAACCTCACTGCTGAGCTTGAGTCTCCTCTCAGAAAGAAAGGGGTTAGGCAACCACGCTGGCCCAATGCGGATTGGCAGACTTCACATACGTAGAGAGCTAAGAAAATTCTCTGGTATGCAGGTTTCCTCACGATGTTTTCCTTCACCGTTTCAGACACGTGATATTTAATTTCTTAAAATGCACACAACTGAAAAGTTGGAGGTGCATGCCCCGGACCAAATTCGAACCAACACCCTCCGGAATCGGAGGCAGAGGTCATATCCACTGGGCTATCACTTCGCCTCAGGTTAATTTATCCCTATGCGTCGAAGAGTACGTACTTAAAGCGATTGGTACCGGTCATCATCATTATCACTTGATCGTTGAATATTCTCACCTTAAGCCTACCAACCCGTATTAAAGCAGCTTGGTGGGTATAAATTCTCTATTCCGTTTTCCATAAGAAGGAAGGCTTTCACAAAAAAGTCGTTAAAATAGGCCTATAATGATAATACATGGCGATCTATCCTCGCACGAGGTTTCTCACAAAGAGCCGGCCATTGACGATCAAATAAGACATGCCAGCAGCGCATAAAACTGATCGTGTTTTGGTCGCGATCGGCACGATGTCATGCGCATCAACATACGATCAGTTTTTAAGCTGTCAAGCCGTTAGCGCTGCAGGCATGTGAGCTTACTTGATCGTCAGTGGCTGACATAAGCTTACTGAAATACAGATGGGCGGATGATGCAGCAGTAATGAGCAGCGAGTTAAGTGATGACATGGCAACATTACCGGTCATTTAGCGTAACATTAGACACCCAAACCACTAAGCTTTTGTTTAAAATTTTGTATGGAGCTAAAATAGTTAGGGATTTATATTATTTCCTTCTATGTGTCTGCTATAATTTTGTTATAATTAAAGGGTAATTTAATTTCAATTTAGAGCGCAAATTAAGTATAATTAATACCAAGTAATATGATTGTATATGATTGTGATCGTGATAGCCCAGTGGATATGACCTCTGCCTCCGATTCTGGAGGGTGTGGGTTCGAATCCGGTCCAGGGCATGCACCTCCAACTTTTCATTTGTGTGCATTTTAGAAAATTAAATAACACGACGTGTCTCAAACGATAAAGGAAAATACATCGTGAGAAAACCTGCATACCTGAGAATTATCTCCATTCTCTACGTGTGTGAAGTCTGCCAATCCGCATTTGACTATGGGGTGGTTTATTAAGGCATAACCCCTTTCATTTTGAGAGGAGACTCGTGCTCAACAATGAGCCGAATATGTGTTGTTAATAATGAATATATATATGTTTAGCAAGGTGCTTGAATGACGACCCAGAAGGCGTATGTTTTGTCTAGTTATTGTATGTTGCTATGCATCGGTCGTGATTAGTTACCACTACCGGCAAATATGGAGAAATCGTCCGAGGTATGGTTAGAATAAACTTGGGCTTCTTCCAAGTATGCGCGCTACTCTTAATCGTATGTCTTAGACTGTATCGTCACTTAATATCAGGTGAAATCACAGCAGTGGCGTGCCTTGTGCCCTGTATCAAAATTAGTTGGTAGGGCCTAGGGTAAAGACATCTCACAAAAGAAACAAAAATACTGGCTTAAAATAAATATGACAGAGATTTAACCTATGTAGGATGTGTTTAAAGTCAAAGTCAAAATTCATTTATTTCAAATAGGCTTAGTTTACAAGCTCTTTCGAAACGTCAGGTAATAATATTAAACTTAAGATAATGGTGATAATAATTATTCGAAAAATTCGAAAACATAAAATTAAAGTTACAAGGTTTCCAAACGTGCCTTGGTCCGAGAAGAGCCCACAACAAACTCAGCCAGCCAGCCAGCCTTTTTTAGTTTATCACCATTTAACAATAGTTTCAATTTTTTTTGGCTGCACGCTTAACCCGAGAAAAAATATTGCTTTTTTTGAATTTTGTTATATCTGGATTGAAACTCTATGTGCCGTTTATATATGATTTTTTTCTGAAAAGCACAGGATTAAGTGACATTGTATCTTAACAGTAGCAAGAAACTCAACAGCTGCTCTTTTTAAAAAATCATACAGTACTATAATTTACAATTGATTACATTTCACCCATTTTTGGTTTCACACGTAAGAAAGGACCTGCCTCGTAAACCGTTACCCCTCTGTCAAAGATCAAGAATCAATGATCTAACGCGTTTATAAAAACTGTTGCTATAGAATCAATGTTTCATTGTTGTAATCGTTTTCGTCGTGTAAAGAGCTCCCTAAAATGCCGGTTTGTGTAGTTGAATGGCATAAAAAACGGCCAAAAATTTGTATTAGTAAAAGATGGAGTAACGTTTCATTTGTAAGTATTTCTACCATAATTTTATCAAATCGTTGTAATAAAAACGATTTCTAAAAAGAATTGATACTTTTGACGGAACAGCAAAAAATCGATCAAGTAATCGAACATTCTATATCTATATATATTCTGTGGATAGTCTAAGCGATGTGTTAGTTAGTCTGTGTAAAAATTACGCGTGTGTGTATTGCGAGTCAATTATATAGTTGATACACGTGATATTTAATTACCTTATTTTAAGAAATTAAATATCACGTGTCTCAATCGGTGAAGGAAAACATCGTGAGGAAACCTGCATACCAGAGAATTATCTTAATTCTCTGCGTGTGTGAAGTCTGCCAATCCGCATTGGGCCAGCGTGGTAGACTATTGGCCTAACCCCTCTCATTCAGAGAGGAGACTCGAGCTCAGCAGTGAGCCGAATATGGTTTGATGACGACGTGTAGTGTATGGACACATAATATACTTAATGGTGTTAAATGTTTTCGATGTGTGAGTTTACCTCGTCCCCCTCAAAAAACGACAGACTTTTTTGTTGGTGAATTTGGGTGCGAAACAGGTCCATTCTTTTTAATGGTCAAAGGCCCCGTATAATTGATACGGCTGTCACGGTGGTATCTACTCCCTGGATCGAAGGCAAGGGTCATTTTGTCATACAGTAAAAGTAACAAAGAAGTACGACAATCTTCTTATCTAGAATCTATAGTCTATCAATGGGTGGCCTATCTCAGTCACTTAAAATTTAAAAATAAACATTTTATTGTTTAGACTATATTAGTTTACTGGTTAGAATTAATAAGTACTAGTTAGTTGGTTAGAGCTAATTCTAGGACTGATGAAGTGTGTCGATGAACCGATAAAATATAACAAGCGAAGCGATCGCCTTTTACAACTCGAACCATTTTTGCTGAAACTAAAGTAAAATTCGTTATCAACCCATATTCGGCTCACTGTTGAACTCGAGTCTCCTCTCAGAATGATAAATGGCCGACCACCACGCTGGCCCAATGCGGATTGGCAGACTACACACACGCAGAGAATTAAGAAAATTCTCTAGTATGCAGGTTTCCTGTGTTTTTTCCTTTACCGTTTGGGACACGTGATATTTAGTTTCTTAAATGCACACAACTGAAAAGTTGGAGGTGCATGCCCCGAACCCACGCCCTCCGGAATTGGAGGCAGAGGTCATATCCACTGAACTATCATGGCTCAACAAAGTAAAAACAAAAAGTAAAATTACTGTTTGGAAAAAAAATATTCCCTAGCGTTCCAGTACGATGTCGTGTAAAAACCGATAGGCATGTAAATCATCCTACTCCTAACAAGTTAGCCCGCTTCCATCTCTTGCATCATCACTTACCAGGTGAAATTGTAGTGAAGAGCTAAATTGTAAAGAATAAAAGAAAAAATAAAGATCATTAGCATTTCCTTTTCAATGAAATCTCCGTCTAATAATCCAATTCGAAATCCCAGCGGTTTTCTGTAAGAATTTCACGTTCAAATCGACGACCATCTGCCTGCGTATAATATGACGAGTGCCAGTATCCATTGATCCTGATAGACGGAGAGCCTGTGCTAGCCTGACTTACCTCATTGCACTTTTCCGCTCTTTCTCTGCAAGTCCTGTCATCAGGGGTTGCCTGTTAGAGATTGCTTATAGGCCGCCTTTGCATGCTAATTTTTTATTAATTTTAATTACTCTTTTGGAGTTTAATGATTTTAAACTTATTTCGTGATTTCATTATTTAAACGGGTACAATCGGGATGATGGTTTCAAACTAGCCAGCGAGTGGAACCCGGTGGTAGAATTGTGCAAACCAACAGGGCGCCGCGTAACGCATAATAACAAAAGCGATGTCGTGAGTGTGGTTTGCCTAAACAGCCAAAAACGTGAGGTTGTTGAAAAAAGAACAAGAAAGAGGGTAGATCGATTCTGCCCCTAACAGCTGATTTCACTTCGCATTTCGCAACTTCAGTCCCGTCGTGACCACGATCCATGCAACTGGGTCGAAATATCGACATTAAAAATCTTGCCTTTTGGAGTTTATTGGAGTTTACTCCTTAAGAATCGATTTTTCATATATTGCCTCCGGTATGAAAAAAATATGCTGCTGCTGGATGCTGGCGGCTCGCTCCATCGCCCGCTGAGTGACTTTGAGCCTTCTAATAAGGCCAATAATTGTTCTGTTAATAGTCCGAAGATAAATATAAAAAATGCGCTTTTTACCTTCCAGAACTGAAACCAAACTCCTTAATTAGCTACCATATTTACTATCATCATCTCCTTACCCTTATCCCACTTAAGTGGGGTCGGAAAAATATGTCAATCTTTTCACACAATCCAACCAACTCTTCTTTGGCCTTCCTCTCCTCTTATGTCCTTCCACACCCTACGCATTACATGTCCATATCAAGCTACCTACTCCTCAATTTTCCTGTCACTGGCGCCACCTTCAGACTTCCTCTTATATACTCATTTCTTATTTTACCATATTTACTTTACTACGGGAAAATAGGGTAACGAACCCTACATTAGTGTGGTATGTCTTGCTGTTACAGTCTCTACTTCGACTGTGTATAATATGACGAGTGGCAGAATCCATTGATCCTGAGAAAGAATCCGATAATAGAGTTCGTCGGATGCAAATCCGTTTCAAATTCCAGTTCAGACACTAACACTTTTACGACTACTGAAATATGTCGGTCGAAAAAGTTGTAGTTAGAAGATGTAGGAATAAAAAAAGCTATGAAATAGGTTACTGAAAATATAGGTTATGTATTAAGTTAGTTTGTAAAATGTTAGGTAGGTAGAGACTTCCAAACATCACGATCCTGAGCCGCCTGCATCCAGCGAATCCTTGCGACTCGCTTGATGGCGTCAGTCCACCTGGTCGACCAACACTACGCTTTCTTGTGAGGGAACGCCATTCCAGCACCTTGGGATCCCAACGTCCGTCGGCTCTTCGAACTAAATATATGCCGCACCCATTGCCACTTTAGCTTCGCGACTCGTTGAGCTATGTCGGTGACCCTCCTCGTCCACCAGAAAAACCAATCAGTGGATCTCCTCATTTCAGATTCGATCACGCACAGATACTCCGAGCATAGCTCGTTCCATCGCCCGCTGTGTGACTCTGAGCCTTCTTATGAGGCTCATAGTTAGCGACCAAGTCACGGAACCATATGTCATCACTAGCAACACGCACAGTTCGAAAACATTTGTCTTCTGAAGACAAAAGATTTCGAACATACTAAAATGCACACATGATAATATACAACCTCCTTTTTTGAAGTAATTAAAAAACAATTTGAAGGAAGTCACGGATCTGGTCTTCAAGTAGATACTTGTAGATAATTGAAAATGGCTGTAAATCTCTTGATATCTGAATTAAATCTCCATAATGAGATTTGAACGAAGCAAAGTTAAATTCTTTATAGTGCACTATTTTGTACAATTTGTCGTATAACGGCGCCATAAAAGACTTAATTTACTTTCTTTAGTATCCGTTCACTCGTTCTGCTGAATAGCGTTTGTGACGTCACGATTTAGATAACCAGGACAGAATATTTTTCAAGATTTTTTTTCGAAGTAATACAAGGATCTTAAAGTAACTTATACTAATAACTATACAAATAATGTCCACGTGTAAGCTTGTCAGTAGTTTTTAACCGACTTCAAAAAGGAGGAAGTTCTCAATTCGGTCGGTATTTTTTTTTTTTTTATGTATGTACACCGATTACTCAAAGGCCTGGACCGATTTCAAAAATTCTTTTTTGTATATTTATGTTAAATCTATTTAAAATACCTCAAATTTTGATGCGCAGCTCGACTATGCTAGAAACAAATGAGATGGCCCACTCCACATACATTATTTGCCCCATTAAGTTTTGAAACTATAACCCTTTGATTGATTTTCCTGTCTAGTTATTTAATTATTATGGGTTATTGTGTATTTAATACCATAACATATGAGTAATAAGACCTGGAAGTTTATGATATTAAAATTATTTTAAAACCCTACTACTTACCGGATTCATATGAAACGAATTTTTTAGCATTCCATGAATTCACCGTGGGGGTGCCGGGTCTATCGTATCGACAGGGAGTAAATCTCCGAGCAAAGGCCTAGACTTGTAATGTTTGGGTTTAGGATTGAGGATTTCCTTGACAGTATACGAACACTTCTTCGCTATATATTTTAAAACAATAACCATAAAATTATTTTTTTTATTCTTTACAAGTTAGCACTTGACCATAATCGCACCTGATGGTAAGTGATGATGCAATTTAAGATAAAAGCGGGGTAACTTGTTAGGAGTAAGATTAAAATCCACTTCCCTTTCGGTTTTTACACGACACATCGTACCGGAATGCTAAATAGCTTGGCGGTACGTCTTTGTCGGTAGAGTGGTAATAAGTCACGGCCGAAGCCTCTCACCAGCCAGACTTGGACCAATTAAGAAACCCTCAATCAGCCCAATGGGGCTGAACCCAGGGGCCAGGACCTCCATATTGTAAATTCATCGCGCATACCACTGGGCCACGGAGGCGGTCAACGAAGCATTTATATAACTAGATCTCTTGGTATTGGGGCAATTTTGGGCCACCTCATTTTGTGTCTTCGTTTTACTAACACACACTGCTGCACACAAGATCAAAACTTCTTAGTCTTCTTCATCATTATCAACCCAAATTCGGCTCACTGCTGGGTTATGAGATGAGAGGGGTTAGGCCAATAGTCCACCACGCTGGCCCAATGCGGATTGACAGACTTCACGCACGCAGAGAACTAAGAAAATTCTCTGGCATGCATCTTTCTTAAAAATAAATTTTAGAGAGCCGTGATAGCCCAGTGGATATGACCTCTGCCTCCGGTTCCGGAGGATGTGGGTTCGAATCCGGTCCGGGGAATAAACCTCCAACTTTGCAGTTGTGTGCACTTTAAGAAAGTCTTCTTAAAGTATTCTAATAAAAAAAATAGTAATTCTACTGTTTTCAAAATCCCAAGAAATATTTCTTTATATACCTAAAGTTTTATTTTATCCTTTGTTGAGTCGAATCCTTCAACTTCAAACACTTTACATAAGTTTATTATGCATTATGAACATCTATCCCTTACCGCCAACGCAACTTGCAGTTCAATTATAGCTCTGAACTCTGTGACCTTTCGTACCTTACTAAACAAATGCCGGTTACTTTGTTTGATTCTGAACAAGGATTGTAATAATACCTGCAGCTTTTATTTAACTTGTGTTGTTTTAACAAGGCTCCTTAATGGGGCCTCAGCGACGTCATCGGAGGGTTTGGGCGAGCGCAGAAGCATCGCCTGATGAGGCCTGAAGGCAGTAGCCTTAGCCAGTAGTAGAATAGACAGAACGACTCTCTTAAGAGCTCTGCCTCATTATGACGCCATGGCGACGTCGCCGGTTACGTATCCAAGCAGTACCTAACTCACTTGGCGACAGTTTGGCAACGTTGCCAAAATGGAAGCGTGGCCACGAGCTACAGGTCTCTACGTGGCTTCTGGATTCTCTGGCAGCTTGGCGACGTTGCCACTATAATGTACACGGTTAACTGCACCTCGCTCACTCAGTTACCAGTCAGCCGCCATTTTGGACGCTCGCTCGAAATATAGTACCTAGTTGATGTTGTAAATAATGAGTATCGATAAATTTATAATAGAAAATCAAAACCGTCCTTGTATATGAGATAGTTCATCTAATGAGTATTCTGATCGTAAGTTAAAAATTAAAGGTAAAATAAAAGGATGAATCCATAGTTTCTCTTTTTTTGAAAGTGCGATTTCTTCTACGTCCATTCCTGACGATGTAAATGAACTGACTGTCGAGACGCCATGTCCACTCGATTTGGCGACCTTCGGATCCCAGAAGTAGCCAGGCCTGCGCCGCTGGCGACGTCGCCATGACGTCTTAATGAGGCAGAGCTCTAAGGGCGTCTCCGTTCTGGAAGGGTGTTTTGGCCTGAGTGTGTCAGTCCGGGTGCCCCCGAGATCGTGAGGTAACCTACGTCCGGGTGACGTCAGATGTCGGGGACCTCTAAGAATGTATGGTATCTTTAGATTGTGTAAGTTACTAGTACAAGTGCAATTTACCACGTGGTTCCCGTTTTCGTTAGACTACGGGGATGAAAATATAGCGCATAGCATTCGGGGGTAGCTTCCCAACAGCGAAAGAATTTTTCAAATCTGTTCAGTAGTTTCAGAGCCTATTCAATGCAAACAAACAATCAAATCTTTCCTCTTTATAACATTAGTTCAGATGTAACTAAATAATGTCATAGAGCTGACATATGTCACGTCATATACATTTAATACTTTAACGTTACAACTGTTAAATAACCAGTGGCCGTAGCAATGTGGCTATTTGATTCTCTTTCTACAAACGCTAACGAAAAAACGAATAAAATATATAGGAATGATAGTTCCGATTGATAACTTGATCATGTGACGAGTCGATAACAAATGACATTCCTATAAAATTTTTAATTTTCGGAGCATTTGCGATTGTAGAAATAAAATAGACGTGTCACGTGGTCACAGGCTCTGTTCGCGCTAGCGCTCTCATTTGAATGAGTGGGTCAAATTTTGAAAGTTGTAGGCAGGTATCAAAAATTTGATCTACACATAGGTAGTACACACTACGCATTGCACAAACGGAAAGCTAAGTAAAAGCTTGCAAAAAGAATCGAGAGAGTCACGAACTGTTCTATTCTACAGTGATATTGCCAAAAATAATATTTTGCAGAAACTCGCACACTTAATGCTTGCTCACGTTGACTCGCGTGCGCGGTGACGGACGCGAGCACCAAATATCTAACACATAACTTATGCAAGTGCTCACATATAATCGTAAGTTTGAAGAAAGTAGTGGGCAAACTAGTGACTATGCGCTTTTGCTTTTATTACAAACTTTTGAGACTTTTTTGTGTCTGTTTTCATTTACAATTTAAGCACATTCAAGGCAAAAGTAAATAGGCAACTAGCTACACGTAACTTCTCAGTTACGAGTAGTTAGTTGCTTTTCATCTTTCATAAATAAAGTATAAAACAATGTCGAACCTGCGACGGAGCGCGCGATTCAATTGCGACGTTATCTGACGTCGCAATTGAATCGCGATCGCGAATCTGTTCGATAATTTTGAACTTGTCGCTAGAAATTGGGAAACCTAATGTGGGGAATGAAATTGTCATTCACCACGTTAGGTGCCAGTTTTAGATTAATAATGAAAGATTTTACGTCTATGTTTTTGACTCCTAGCAACAAAATTGTTAACTTTGGCTGTTGCCAGGCGTTGTCGCGAGTATTGCTCGTCTATTCCACCGCTCCCGCGTCGGCGCCCGCGCCCGCGTGTGTACGTGCACAAGCACATAGAGTCAGAATGCCAAAAACACTTGCCGAATGCCTAAAACTAACCTCCACACAGAATAAGTAACTCTAAAACTAACAAAATAAAGTCTGTAACTGCTCGACTGCTTTACATTCATGAAAATTCTCGGTTGCATCATAGAATTTAATTTCAACTTAATAATAAAATTACAAATTGCTACGTACCATTGGGATTCGTGCCATTGGTAGCGTTTTCTCTTTGCATCCTTTTGAAATCACCTACGAGTATGGGTACTATAATATTCTATAGAGGTAAAGTTTGTGAGCTTGTGGGGGATATACTGAACCAATTTTGAAAATTCGTTTACCAATATAAAACCACGTTAGGTACATATTTGTAACTGTCAGACTATATAATTATTTTAGTCCCGTATTTCCAAAAGTGACGTGATAGCCCGGTGGTGATGACCTCTGCTTTCGATTCGGAGGGCGTAGGTTCGAATCCAATCCGGGGCATTCAACGTTTAAGTTCGTAAGAAATTAAATATCACGTGTCTCAAACGGTGAAGAAGGAAGAACATTGTGAGAAATCCTGCATACCAACATGAAAAGGTTCTTAATTCTCTACGTGTGTAAAGTCTGCCAAACAAAATTTGGTCAGCGTAGTGGAGACCTAACCCCTCTCATTCTGAGAGGAGACTCGTGCTCAACAGTGAGCCAAATATGGGTTGTTAATGATGATTTCCAGGATGAATTACGTGGGTGAAACAGCAAAGCATCTGCTAGTTTACATAAATGGTTAACTGGTATGTTTTTGAATGAATAGTTACACTGAATACAGGAATACTAAAGTAATGACGTGCTTTCAGCTTTTAGTCAAAAGTAAAAATGTTATGGTTTATTTAAATAAGTTTTTGATGAATGATTAAGACTAGTTACATCAAAAGGCGAGGTATTTTTTTTGTTGGTTCTTTTTTGTTTAAGAAACTGCTAGTTTGACATGCAGAATGAAGAAAGTAAGTCTTTTTTTTCAAATTAAAATAAAACTGCACACTATAAATATTTATATATTACTACATATATTATAATAGTAAACAATTTATTTATTTGGTACAACAAAGGCTACTACAACAAATAACTAAATTTAAAATTACTTTTATTAGACTTTCGGAATGTTTTTCGTTATCAACCCATATTCGTGTCACTGCTGAGCTCGAGTCTCCTTTCAGAATGAGAGGGGTTAGGCCAATAGTCCACCACGCTGGCCGAATGCGGATTGGCAGACTTCACACACGCACATAATTAAGTAAATTCTCTGGTATGCAGGTTTCCTCACGATGTTTTCCTTCACCGTTTGAGACACGTGATAATTAATTACTTAAAATTTCGGAATGTAGTCCTTCCTATTGGAAGGAAAGAGGCTTAAGAATTAAGAACTACTGCACCGAAACAGATAAACTGCTAAATTGGTTAACCAAAAATATAAAATATTGTTCGATTGGCAAATCTAGTTTTCTCGCAAAAATCATCAAATGCAAGCCATATGCAAGCTATCAAAACTCTGAATCAAAACTGATTTCACTGATTCGATTACCCGACAAGTGGCCGTGACGGCATGTCCCTGACAGTGACGGGCAAAATGGCGCCCAAAAATGTTTTATCAACCAAAATTAATTAATGGAATTAATGGAACACATTTTATACAAATTGAACGTTTTTTTACGAATTTCCTTTAATCGTATATATCCAGTTTACAAAAGGCAACGGACGTGACATCGCTGCGTAATTAACTTTAACTGTATTGTACTTATGTCCCCATTGGTGCAGTGGTTAGGCTATGTGGCTTTGGATCACGAAGTCCTGGGTTCGAATCCTGGGTCGGGTCATGGATGCCCACTGAGCTTTTCTTTCTTATCAGTAAAATTTTTCGGTAGCATCAGTCCGAATTAGGGAAGATAAGTTTGCGTGACGATAACTTAAACGTCTCCCTGCGATCCTGTATACATAGTGGCATGTATCTTCACGAGCCGAGATAGTACGAAGTGTTACGCGCGTTAGGTGGGGAGTAGTGGGAGGCCGAATGCTGGCTATATAGGTGACTAGCTAGTAGCTCATTCTTGTCAAGACTTTTGATTCGCCCACACCTTATGTGGATAATCCTTCAAAGATTATCTTGGGATAGACAAGGAAAATGACTTGAGTGGAGAAGGGGAATGTTTTTTTTTTTTGGTTTGCTAAACTGGCACAAAGACATACATACGTAACATGTATTAAAAATGGCTTGAATAGCTTGTACTCATCTTCATGTAATTGTGCCTACTTCAAGCACAAACAACATGCTTACATAGGGTACCTAACACAAATTATTAACTTACTCTAAACAAAAAGAAAAAAGACGAACAAACAAAATGATGAAGAAAATACAAATGTGAAGAAGTAATCGGTCAATAACATTCAAGGAAATCTAGTTTTGATACTACTTACTAGTGATTGAGTCACTGAAGATATCTATACGGTCTCGGACACTATTAAAAGATATTCTTAATATAGATATTCTTTGACTCTGTAACGGACTCTACGTCAATTATAATCACCGACATAATAGCGTGGTCTTCCATGCAAGAGGGTTTAACAACACTAATTTTTGTTAAAATGCGTAATAATTTCATAGTCCGAATCCAGGACTTTACGATCTGTAGTCGAACACTTCACCAACGGGGCAATTGCTCACAATTAGACTTCCATATTTATTTATTCGTTCAAAGATATAACTTCATTACACGCAAAAGTGACGTTGTCCATTATCATCCGTTTTTCCATGCGTTTTAACGTTACAATTTAAATAGTTCCACTTGAGTAAACACATTTACCTACAAATGCATTTAAGAATCGTTTTTATGCAGATTAAATGCAAACGATTACAGCAGCAACTGAGTTTTAAATTCTTTTTTTACGGTGTTAGTAGCTCATAGCAGGTGGAAAAAAGCATGTTGAAGATTAGGAAAATTCATAAAGTGAAGAATGTGACCATCAGACAAAAAACTAAAGTGACCGATGCTCTTAGCCATGCACTCACACTTAAATGGAAATGGGCCGGCCACATCTCAAGATATGTAGACAAAAGATGGACTATTGAAGCAACACGATGGAAAGGTCCATTAGGAAAAAGAAATGTAGGAAGACCAATCCGACGGTGGGCTGATGATATCATTCAGATAGCCGGAAACGAATGGATGAAATCTGGCAAAGACAGGGAGTTGTGGAAGAAGATGGAGGAGGCCTTTACCCTTTCAGGGGTTCCATATTTAATAAGAACTTACTAACTAATATTACTAACATAATTTAAGAAAACTTGCTAACAGACTACTAACAACTTTTGAAATGTAATTTAGATATGTAAATTTAGATATGGAATAAACGGCTTATTTATTTACTTTATAATACACCTTTCTTTTTTGCCTACTACAGATTATCTTAATTAAGTAACAGATTATCAAAAAGTAACACTAATGGGAATCCACTGGCTCACAAGATACAGTTACAGCTAGTTTGGGAGCCAGGGATCTACTCTTTTATTGTATTAGAAATTTGTTACTGTGTGATTAATAAATAATTTTTATTTTTATTTATTTATTTTATTTATTTATTTATTATTTTGTTAGTAGCTCAACGTTTGACTAAGTGTACAGTGTGTTTAAAACGAAGTTATGGGACTTGGGATTGTCTTACTACGAGTGTGTTAGATGATTTACCTGTAAAATGTGTCCCGTCTATAGCACAGTATACTATACAGTGTGTTATCTATCATCATGGCTTACTAAAATAATTAGCAATGAGTATATAATTATGTCAACCGAAATAAAGAAATATATTAATATACTAGCTTACTTAGCACGGACGGGTAATACTGTTTACCCGTCCGGTATTAATGAGACCTCATTTTTAGGGTTCCGTAGTCAACAAAGAATCCTTATTGTTTCGTTATGTCCGTCTGTCTGTCCGCGGCTTAACATAGACACTATTACCACTAGAAAGCTGTAACTTAGCATGAGTATGAACATTAAAAATGTCAAGAAAGTCGTAAAATAAAATCTTGAAAAATATTTTTATATTTCTCGTCAGGCTATATGCAACCTATAGGTTTCTATTATCTATACTCTATACTAATATTATAAAGCTGAACCGTTTGTTTGTTTGGTTGAACGCGCTAATATCAGGAACTACTGGTCCGATTTGAAAAATTCTTTCATTGTCAGATAGCCCATTTATAGAGGAAGGTTATAAGCTATATATTATCCTCGTATTCCTACGGGGGCGGGAACCACGTGGGTGAAACTGCGCGGTGTCAGCTACACCTACACAACCCAACCCAAAGCCACAAGTCGTGGGATAATGACAAAATTGTGGCTATCACAGGCCAAGTCTCAATTGTAGATCAATGAAGTACCCATTAATATTCAATATGAAACGTAGTACTGTCATGTAGTTCTACGACAATCAAGTAACAATTTAAGAAAATTAATCTGTCAGATCGATTTTATGTATGATTTTAATTTTAATAAAAACCGTGACTGCGAAACTTTAAATCGCGTTGAATTTAACGTTGCTGTTAAAACAATGGAAACGAAGCCCAGTTCTGAAACCTAACATCTGACGGTTGTATTACTACTATTAGTGAATAGAATTTGACAAAATGATGAAGTCTCCTTGCAAATTGATTAATACAAACATAATAGACGCACGAAAGTTGTCTTCTGCGAAACGGCATTGGCAGTTTAATATTTGGCTAGATTAGTGTACGACATCAAAGGGTTGGACGACTGCCAAGTTGTCACAGTAAGGATTGGGAGACAGCGGACTGCGAATCCAACGTTTCTAATGAGAGTGCCGTGCAAAATCATACCTACCACTAGCTAGTTGACGCTGCGCGGTTTTACTCGCGTAGTTACCGTTCCCGTAGGAAAACGGGGATAATTTATAATATATAGCCTTCCTCGATAAATGGGCTATCTAACATTGTAAGAATTTTTCAAATCGGACCAGTAGTTCCTGAGATTAGCGCGTTCAATCAAACAAAGAAATAAACTCTTCAGCTTTATATGTATATTAGTATAGAGTATAGATTTAGAACCCTAATAGTTCTACGGTTACTTCTAGACTTAAACCCGAAAGGTCTTAGGTTCCAATTGAATGTATTGTCGAATATGGTTGTATAGCACAGTGTTTACGATGAAATACAGGAATAGGGAATAGTCAATATTAGAGGACGCCCGAGATTTCGTCTGCTTGGAATTAGTTTTCCTGAAATCCCGCGGGAACCATGGATTTTTCCGGGATCAAATTAGCCTATGTTAACACATAGGCTACTTTCATCCAGAGTAAAATAAACTATATTATTATTATTATAATATTTCCATTCCAAATTTGAAATCGCTTCAGTATCCGTATTGTATACAACATTAGTGTTTCGTCAACGATAATGTTTATAATACATAGCAGAATATATTATTATATTGAAATGTATTACATGACAGGTTACTTATATACCTATTGTTAAATGGTGATTAACTAAAAAAGGATAAACCTGGCTGAGTTTGTTGTGGGCTCTTCTCGGACCAAGGCGCATTTGGAACCCTCGTAACTTTAATTTTAAGTTTTCGAATAATTATTATCACCATTATCTTAAATTTAATTAATTATCATCACCATTATCTTACCTGACGTTTTGAAAGAGCTTGTAAAATAAGTCTATTTGAAACAAATGAATTTTGATTTGATTTGATTTATTCTTGTTTTATAAGGAAAAGTGCGAGTTAACTTCGCATTCTTTCTAGATTCAGTAGGTAGTTTCGGAGATAAGGCTGGAGGGGGGGGGGGGGCTCAATCTTTGTATTTTCTTGATGAATAATAACGTGGACAAGATCGCTTAAGTTTCTTACTGTATTATTTCTTAAAAAGAAGTACAGTATAAAAAAAAACCGTCAATATAAAAGTAACAAATACAAAATTTAATTTGATTCCATTATCACTTGTAGAAAGAGCTCACAGCTCATTCCAGTTGTGTTTGTTTCATTAACTGACATAGAAACATCTACTTGTTTACTTTGCCTATTTTCGCACTGTTGATTGTATTAAACAAAAAGCTGCTCGGATAACACTGCTATGGAAACAAAAATTATATTCTATAACAAATGAAAAGTTGTAATAACACTTCATTTTTATAATAACCTATTGAAATTTATGATTCTATTCTATAAATAAAAGGGCCTGGCCCTGATCTTTATTTACGTATCAAAAGTGCTTGTAAACTGAGCCTACTTGAAATAGATGAATTTTGAATTTTTGAATTTTGAAGTAAGCCATTAAAAATTGTTTGATGACTATCTATGATACTTATCTATACTAATATTATAAAAAGGTAAAGGTTTTTTTTAACAATATTTGCCATATATTTTTAAATATGACCAATATTGACCAATGATTCAGGAAAGACGGAACCCCTCGAATTCCCCAACGGGGCGGGGATCGAACCACCACCCCTCGGTGATGAGTCCGACCGCTCTTACCTTTGAGCTATTAAGTTTGTGGTTTGGTATCTGGATTTATATGTGATAGCCCAGTGGATATGACTTCTGCCTCAGATTCCGGAGGTTGTGTTGTTGGAGTTGTGTGCATTTTAAGTAATTAAATATCACGTGTCATTCTGAGAGGAGACTTGAGCTCAGAAGTGAGCCGAATAAAGGTTGATAATGATGATGATGATGATCTGGATTTACTGAACCGATTTTGAAAGTTCTTCTACCACTAGAAAACCACATTATTTGTCAATGTCATAGGCTATATTCTACCTCATATTCGCACGGTAACAGGAACTACGCGGGTGAAACCGCCGGGCGTCGGCTAGTGATTAATATCCTAACATTTGTCATTCATACAAGATAGTAATCAAATGCTGTGTTAACTATAAGTTTTGCTGGAAAACATTTATTTTCCGCGCAAAGTAGTCAAAAACGGCCCGTTATGACGCTCTGACAGGATGTTTGTCAGGAAACGTCGATTATATCTCGAGATGGAGGGATTAACGTGAATTATTGCGCTCTTAAAACACTTTTTGTCGCATGAATCAAAATAACTAAGCAGCTATTATACAGCATAAGGCTGGTTGTCCAATTAAAGTGTTTATTGAAGCTGAGCGATGTAAAGCTAGATTTGAAGCGTCGTGTTGCTTATAAAATTATATTATTTAACAACTTGAGCTCGAGTCTCCTTTCAGAATGAGAGGGGTTAGACCAATAGTCCACCACGCTGGCCTAATGAAGATTTACAGACTTCACGCACGCAGAGAATTAAGAAAATTCTCTGGTATGCAGGGTTCACGATGTTTTAGTGTCTAATCTACAATCACGCTTGACCAAAAATAGATACATTGTGTGTAGTAGGGAGAACGGAAGCTGGAAGAGTATTCCAGATTTTTGCGGTGCGTATGAGAAGTTCTAAGAACTCAGACTAAATACATAAGGACTAGTATCGCACCCAAATTGACGAACAAAATTTTCTGCCATTTTCTAAGGAAAACGAGCTTAGACTTCATACATATCTTATACTAAACTAGCAGTTTTTGTTCGTTTTATACACCAAAAGGTATTTTTACGGAGGTTTTTAACCGACGGACAAGATTGTAAACTATGAAACATCGATAATATAGAGACAGTGTTTATAATCGCATAAGATCGTTGATCATATACTTTGACAGAAAAATAATGTCTTGCGAGGCAGGTCTTTATCTAATTAGTCTGAGTCTAAGAATGGTCGATTATGACGCTCCGATAGGATGTTTGTCAGGAAACGTCGATTATATCTCTAGATGGAGGGATTAAGGTGAATTATTAAAACACTTTTTGTCACATGAATCAAAATAACTAAGCAGCTATACACATAAATATAATACAGCAAAAAGGCAGGCATTTGTCCAAATAAAGTGTTTATTGATTTTGTAATATGAGCTGAATACTCATCTTTCTCGCTTAGCTCTGAACTGTGACAGGTGCCTAATAATACGTAGAGGTCAAGTAGTCATACATAGTTTCGTTCCACTTGACATGAAAACAACCGAAACGGTTTTTCTTATATTTTCGTCTCTTTGTTGTGAATTTGTGATAGCAAAAAAGTAACTTGTTTTTGCAAACTTCATTTTGTTTACCTATTCATACTGATATAATAAATGTGTAAGTATGACTGTCTGTTACCTTTTTACTGAATCGATTTCAATTTATCTCTGAGTAAAATATATAAAAATTGGATCTTTAAACAGAAGAAATTACAACCTATTTTATAGGTTGAAAGTTTGTAGAAAAGTTCTAAAATTGCTTCAGTTATGTTTAAAAAAATTGTTGCATAAAACATGAAATATAATGTGATACAAGAATTTATGAAATTCTACATCGAAATGGTTGCTTTTTTGTTGTATGTTGTTTGTGTTGTATGTTCACCGATTACTCAAAGACGCCTGAACTGAGTGAGCGACCCCTCACCAGGTGGACTGACGACATCAAGCGAGTCGCAGGGATTCGCTGGATGCAGATGGCTCAGGATCGTGATGTTTGGAAGTCCCTACAAAAGGCCTATGTACAGCAGTGAACCTACATCGGCTGTTAATGATGACAGTTAAAAATCGCGTTCTATTTATGGATATAAAAATTCCATTGTCTGGTGCCATGGGGTCATCATGACAATTGTCACAATTACCATGACATGTGTAACTGTCTATGGGGTTATTCGTGGAGTGATAAAAAGCAATTTACAGTAACCATTAACCCACATGGACCGAGAGCTTGCAACAGTCAGACATACCTCATTTTATGAATTTGGAAAGTTTGTTAGTCTATGCTCCTACTAGACACGAGTAAGTACAGTAGATAATTATAGAGTTTGGACTGTGGTGGCTTTAGAAAATAGCAGGTTTCAAGGGCACATCGTCTAAGATAAAGCGTATTTTTTTAATATTTTCTTTAGCACTTCGCTTCGCGGCAACTCTTCGAAAAACATCGTTAAAAGATTTTGTAAAGATAACTACAAAGGTCTTGCAAAGGGTTGCCAACAAGCTCTATATATTCTATCGACTGAATACATTATTCCTCATGATATCTTGTAGAATATATCATGGCATTGCGTCATCTTAGACAAATTTAGTATCTAGTGCCTTGAATCCCATTAATTTCCAAATCCATTCGGTCTAAAGCCAAACGCTGTCATTGACTACCTTACTTATGGTAGGAGCATAGTTTGACTTTTAGTCATCCTTTTCTTTTTTTATTTTCTTTTTTAATTCCTAAGAGGTGCATCTAGCTACCGCAGGCTATCGGTCTAACATGTCTGACGTCAATGCCCGTAATTCTTCCGTACGCATAAAACATAAAAGCGTATCGAAGCATTTAAATATAGGACGGCATACTGATAACTGTATAGTGTATTTACATTACTAGATACGGAATCAATTTATCTATCTGACCTCTCTGGTAAAGCCTTGCAACAATAATATTATATTATCCAAGTATATTTTATTATTATTGATTATGAAACACGGCTAAAACTCAAACACGTGATATTAGGTCATGACTAAGGGCCCCGTATGGGTTCGAAATTAGTCGGGAATACTCCGACCTAATATCACGTGAGTTTTAGCCGTGTTTCATAATCAATTAATATGAATAACACACACGATAGTTTAAATTCTATATTTTATATAGCCGTGATAGCCCAGTGGATATGACCTCTGCCTCCGATTCCGGAGGGTGTGGGTTCGAAACCGGTTCGGGGGATGCACCTGCTACTTTTCAGATGTATGCATTTTAAGAAATTAAAAATCGCGTGTCTCAAACGGTGAAGGAAAAACATTGTGAGGAAACTTGCATACCAGAAAATTTCCTTAATTATCTGCGTGTGTGAAGTCTGCTAATGGAAAGCTACATCACCAGCGAGAATAATAGGCTATATTTTATACCCATATTAATTTTCATGGAACATTCGGAAACGGGGTTTACGTAATTGAAACTGCGGGGCGTCTGCTATTTTTACAAAAAAAAGCTAAACAGAAAATTTAAATAAAGTTTCTACTAATTCCACTATTGTAAGCTTGAATTAATAGTATCCGCTAATAAAATATATAAAAATTAAGGAAAACTACGTCAAAAAACGTTAATTGGCACGGTTTCATTAGGTAAACTACACCACAGAATAGCACTTAAAACAAAAACTATTTATACGTAAATAAATTATGTTTTGTGGAAAAAAGATAAATTCCGTGCGCGATTTCAAGCACTTGACAGACGGACAGACAACATTATTAGTTACGAGGAAGTGTAATGGAGCTAGGAACACCGATGTACATAACCAAAGATACACTAGTACAATAAATAATTTATAAATCTTTACATGTGTATACTAGAACTGGAGCCTTTCTTGACGAGTACTGTTTACCAACAAAGAAATTAGAAATGAAGGTAGAAAACGCTTGTCATTTCATTACTTATTTATTTTAAATTATGTATGTTTTATTTATAAAATGTTATATAAAATATATTAAACATATCTAATTACGGTGAAGGAAAACATCGTGAGGAAACCTGCACACCAGAGAATTTTCTTAATTTTCTGCGTGTGTGCAGTCTGTCAATCCGCATTGGGCCAGCGTGGTGGACAATTGGCCTAACCCCTCTCATACTGAGAGGAGACTCGAGCTCAGCAGTGAGCCGAATAGGGGTTGATAACGACGATATCTAATTGTTCTAAACTTATTAATCAAAATTTTCATTAATTTAGAATTAGTTAATTATAATTATTATTAGATGTTAAATGATTAGTGATTTATACCCTCATTTTCAAATTGTTTGTTGGTAAACAGTACTTATTAAGAAAGGCTGTAGGTGATGTTGTTTTTTCGAAATATATTTTTTCCATATCTTTTAAAATATGACCAATGTTCTCATTCCCCTAGTATTCTAGTTACTAATCGGGAGTTACTGTATTAGGAGTGGGTACGACAATGTCCAATGGGGCGGGGATCGAACCACCACCCCTCGGTGTTGAGTCCGATTGCTTTACCGTTGAGCTATTGAGGCTATTGAGAGACGTGGTAGCCCAGTGGATATAACCTCTGCCTTCGATTCAGAGAGCGTAGGTTCGAATTCGAGGGTAGGGGTAGTTGAAAGTTTACATCGAGTTTCACGCGAAGTCGCGGGCGTCCGCTAGTTACCAATAAATAACAGATGAGGGTAAGTATTTCTTATGCCGGATCTTGTACTATTTCTACTATTCTTAGAATTTGCTTTGAAATGGCTTTAATAGGGAGATATCTGTGCGAGAGGACAATCTATTTTCTTAACTGTATGTCTTGAAATTTTTGAACGTTATGCATTTGAATCCGCGACTCATGAAACGACAAAAGGTCCGTTTATATATACAGACATTTAGCGTGCCAGACACGTGCCGTGGCAGACAAAATAAAATTCTTCTATACAGTGTTTATTAACGTATTTATATCTATCGTAACGCGAGACGCAGACGTTGACAGACACGAGCCGCGCCTGGTCAGTATTTGCGGAAAGAATATTTTGTCTGTGCGGTTCATGTATGTAGTCCTTTACATGAAACCTGAACTAAAATGGAAAGCACCTTACACAAACGACAATGAGTTCCATTAAGACATTAGTACCGCGTCTGGGGGACTTCTTTCATGAAAATCACTTTAAGTTTTTCTAGCTCTGCTGGGAAGTGTGAATATGTGGGTGTCTGCCACTCTACTTGTCTGTGACGCACTGTGTCTGTAGATATAAGTATCGAGAGAAACATCAACATATATTTCTAATGCCGAATCTTAGACCAAGAATATATCTAGGAAATTTCTGTAGTATATCAATGGTGCTAGAAGAGAAATATAATGAACGTCACAGGGAGCAGATGTACGCGACTTGGCATGCCGTTGTCAGTTAATAATTACTTGTTATTTTGAGATTAAACTTTTATTAAGGGTCAACCGCGGTTGAGTACAGATTTAGAGCTCGCTAGCTTTGGCCCGTGAATTAGTATGTACAACGTACGGACTGTATGTAAAAGTTAATTTCTTGTTAATATTACTCTATTTTTCGAATTCAGGAAAATGTTTTCCAGGGCCAGGATGTGTTCATACATTATAGAAGTACTATCTGCGCCCTGCGATGTTTAGTCCATTGACGGCCGGTTTGACGGCTTCCGTGGCGCAGTGGTATGCACGGTGGATTTGCAAGACGGAGGTCCTAGGTTCGATCCCCGGCTGGGCCGATTGAGGTTTTCTTATTTGGTCCAGGTCTGGCTGGTGGGAGACTTCGGCCGTGGCTAGTTACCACCCTACCGACAAAAACGTACCGCCAAGCGATTTAGCGTTCCGGTACGATGTCGTGTAGAAACCGAAAGGGGTGTGGATATTCATCCTCCTCGTAACATGTTAGCCCGCTTCCATCTTAGACTCCATCATCACTTACCATCAGGTGTAGTCAAGGGCTAACTTGTAAAGAATAAAAAAAAAATTGAAATGTCACATTTTTTAAGCCTTACCTTGCGTTTTTTAGAGGACGCAATTTTATTTTTTTGCTGTGTAGGGGGGTCAGTATAAATATGTGATAAATTGATGACACATTATTAGTACACACGTATAATATATGTACGTAGAGTATTGAAATTGCTTATAACTTTTTTATTTATTGTTCTACGACAAAAAGTTACTGAACCAAAGTTGTAGAGAATTTAATTCGCTAAAAAAATATTACCAATTTTTTTTTATCAGATAAATAGTTTACGAGATATATTGTAAAAACCATTTCAATTTCAACCCTTATTTTCAAGATGGCGACCACGGGACAAGGGTGGCGACCCCACAAATTTACTTACAAACATAACACAGGATTTATGTGCGCTAACTTTGGGGCTAGGCTAGATAGTAATGTATGTAGGTATCGTGTAAATATACATACCTATTTATATTTATTTATTACTAGCGGATGTCTGTGACTTCGTCCGCGTGTAATTCTGTTTTGTTTGTCCGTGGAGCCATGGGATAAAAAGTATTCCATTCCAAATTTCAGCGAAATCGCTTCTGTAGTAGCGGCGTTAAAGAGTAACAAACATCCAAACAAACATACATCCATACAAACTTTCACGTTTATAATATAAGTAGGATTAGTAGGATCGTTAAAGTAGTGTACAGCACTACATAATTATATCCATTTCACGCCCTAGAATTCAGTTTTTTGGCCCGAGGAGGAAAAATTCCTTTTCTTTCCATCGATTGACAGGGCATGTCAAATAATATTAATGGTAGTAGGAATTCATGGACCGTGATGCCAAACACTGGCTCGCGTTATCGCGATGCAAATGAAGCGTCGTCACAGTGTGAATTGTGATACAAACGACAAGCCTCATTTACACAAAGACCTCATTTACACGCAGGGAATGTTACTGATATGGTTCATCATTATCAATCCATATTAGGCTCACTGCAAAGCTCGAGTCTCCTCTCAGAATGAGAGGGGTTAGGTCAATAGTCCACCACGCTGGCCCAATGAGGATTGGCAGACTTCAACACGCAGAGAATTGAGAAAATTCTCTGGTATGTAGGTTTCCTAGGTGCAATGCAAGAGGCCTATGTCCAGCAGTGGACGTCTATCGGCTGATAAGATATGTAGGTTTCCTCAGGATGTTTTTCCTTCACCGTTTGAGACACATGATATTTTATTTCTTAAAATGCATACAACTGAAAAGTTGGAGGTGTATGCCCCGGACCGGATTCGAACCCATACCCTCCGGAGTCGAAGACAGAGGTCATATCCACTGAGGTATCACGGCTCTGATATGGCCTATAATTAGGGCGAAACGATTCTATAGCCTTTAGAATTGGTTTTGAATGTGTCTTTTTTTGTTTTTCACAAGTTAACCCTTCCTCACCTGTTTGTAAGTGATGATAAAATCGAATATGGGAGCGGGCTAACTTGTTAGGGGAAAGATAAAAATCCACATCCCTTCCGATTTCCACACGACTTCGCATCGGCCTGAAGTCTCCCACCAGCAGACCTGGACCATTTAAGAAAACCTCAACCGGCTCAGCTGGGGAACCCAGGACCTCCATCTTGTAAATCCACTGCGCATACTGCGCCATGGGGACCGTCGTGTGTGCTGTGGCGATGAGTTTCTGGTTAAAATTGTCAGTAAAGAAATAATAGCAGTAGGCAAATTTTCTATAAATAGAGGATATCAGCATGTGTACAAGTTTTTTTAATACATGATCATCATCATCATCATCATCATCATCATCATCATCATCATCATCATCATATCAGCCGATGGACGTCCACTGCAGGACATAGGCCTTTTGTAGGGACTTCCAAACATCACGATACTGAGCCACCTGCATCCAGCGAATCCTTGCGACTCGCTTGATGTCGTCAGTTCACCTGGTGGGGGGTCGACTAGCACTGCGCTTTCTAGTGTGGGGTCGCCATTCCTGTACTTTGGGACCCCAAAGTCCAACATATTTTTAATACAGCGATATCGGAATAACTTTTTTCGACTCGAGTTGGCAATCATAGAAATATCGGCGTTTTAGGCTATTACTTAATTAAATCTTAAAGTTTCAAAACAATGAACAATGCAAATTGTTTGACAAACAAATTGCCAACTATTGTTCATTGCAGTGCAACTCATTGGCAACGTTGCCAAACACTGGCTCGTGTTGTCGCTATGCAAATGAAACGCTAACAGTGTGATGACACAGGCCTCATATACACAAAACGTCAAAAATACCCCTTTTATTGTACAAAGGTACTGCAATATGTGTTATCGCCGCGTTGCAACGACTTGCGGTACGGACGCCTTCAGTGTGCTCGTGGTGTACGAGCCGTCCACATCTCTTGTTGTGTAATTCTTTATGGGTTACTTGGGATAAGCGGGGAGAGTGACTTGAGTGGAAAAAGGGAGTGTTTGTACAGTCAAAGGTACCTTTAACCCTACACACAACGTTGACAAGTGCGTGACTTCACTCAAGGTCATTCTCTGCCATTCTAGGGTCTTATTTTGGTTACAGTGTGATTTGTTAATTAAGTTGTCCTGACAAATGTTGTGAATCATAACCTTTGATCGACATTAATTTTCTCATTTTTGTAATTACTTTTGAGTCTGCTAAAATATGATTGGAACTATATATAGGGCGGGCATCTAAATTACTTGTATATTCGTGAATTAAAGAACGCACATAAGAGGCGCATAGTTCGAACAGCTGATGGACGTTGTGATCACAAGGTGCTGGAATGGCGATCCCGCACTAGAAAACGCAGTGTTGGTCGACCCCCCCATCATGTGGACTGACACCAAGCGAGTCGCAGCGATTCGCTGGATGCAGGCGGCTCAGGATCGTGATGTATGGAAAGTCCCTATAAAAGGCGTTTGTCCTGCAGTGGACGTCCATCGGCTGATTTGATTCGTTTTCATGTCAACTTTATTGTTAGTCATATTTTAATTTTGGCATCCTCTAAACGTAACGTTCGTCGTTATCAACCCATATTCGGCTCACTGCTGAGCTCTAGTCACTCATTCTGCGAGGAGTTAGGCCAATAGTCCACCATGCTGGCCCAATGTGGATTGGCAGAAGAAAACTCTCTGGTATGCAGGAGACGTGCTATTTAATTTCTTAAAATGCACACAATTGAAAAGTTGGAGGTGCACGCCCCGGACCGGATTCAAACCCACACCCTCCGGAATCGGAGGCAGAGTGCATATCCACTGGGCTATCACGGCTCTCGTAACGCTAAACGTAACGTTCAAATTTGAATAATACTTGCTATAGGTGAAAAGTTCGCCAATGAGAATCAAATACCAGAATCACACTGTTATGGTTTACAGTAATAAATATTTAAATATTTACGCTAAACGTAAAGGCCCATTTTTTATCATAGCATAGGGGGAAGAGCATTCCCCTTCTATATACTCGTAACATTTTGAGAAGACGTTTTTAATATGGCATTATTTAACCTTAAACACCCATTTCATTGAGATACTTTATGACTGGAAAGATTTGGGTTCAACTCCCAAATAACGTCGAAAACAGTTATTCGAAAACACAAAAAAATAAATAAAATAATGCTCCACGCATGCTGATCTTCTAATAAATTAAATTTAATTAGTTAAAAAATGTCAACTTCACATACATACATGTTAAAAAAATTGTAATTAGAACTAATTGGTATTTGGTCTTTAAATAACGACGAGAAGGTACATTTACAAGGTGGCAACGCTTTGATTGATGGCTTGGCAACGGTGCCAATGGCTGGCAGAGTGGCCGATCGCTTCTAGAATCATGTACTGAGAGGTAATATTAATTGATTATGAAACACGGCTAAAACTCACGTGATATTACGTCGGAGTATGCCCGACTTTAATCGGGATCATGGATGGTTGCTGCCCACAGCGTGGAAACCGCTATTTCTTTCATTGTCACATACAACAAACTTGGAACAAGATAGCATTAGTTCGGTTTGCTTACAAGAAGACGAGTCTAATGAAGATGACATTAATGAACCGTCGGAGAGTGTAACGGAACCTTCACTCCCCACCACTCAACCCCTCTCCGCGCGCGCAATGCGTGCAGCAGCGCGTCGCGCAGCCGCTTCGCAGTTTGGATCGTGCCGCGATGCAAGAACCAGCTCATGACTAAGGGTACCCGTATGGGTTCGAAACTAGTCGGGCATACTCCGACGTAATATCACGTGAGTTTTAGTCGTGTTTCATAATCAATTAATATGAATAACACTCACAATTGTTTAAATTAAAAAAAAAAAGAGAGGTAATATATTTATCGTACCCACTGAGAGAAATATGGTACATAACTTGTGATAGCCCAGTACAGCTCAGCCCATATGATATCTGGCTTCGATTCCGGAGGGCGTGGGTTCCAACTTTTCATTTAAGTGCATTACACGAAATTAAATATCAAGTGTCTCAAACGGTGAAAAAAAACCTCGTGAGGAAACCTGCATATAAGAGAATTTTCTTAATTCTGTACGTGTGTGAAGTCTGCCGATTCGCATTTGGCCAGCGTGGTGGACTGTTGGCCTAACCACTCTCATTCTGAGAGGAGACTCGTGCTCAGCAGTAAACTGAATGTGGAATAATATTACGAATATTACAAATTTTTAGAAATTCAATATCACATGTCTCCAACGGTGAAGGAAAAACGTCGTGAGGAAACCTGCATACCTGAGAATTTTCTTGTTTCGCTATGTGCCCATTCCGCATTCGACTGTTAGCCCTCTCATTCTGAGAGGAGACTGGTGCTCAACAGTGAGCCGCATGTGGATTTCAATAACGATGAATGATTGTTACTTGGGATACGCGGGGAGAGTGACTTGAGTGGAAAAGGGGAGTGTTTGTTAACATTCAAAGGCGCCTTTAACCCTACACACAACGTTCACAAGTGCGTGACTTCACTCAAGGTCATTCTGTGCCATTCTAGGGTCTTATTTTGGTTACAGTTTGATTAGTTAATTAATTTGTCCTGACAAATGTTGTGAATCATAACCTTTGTTCGACATTAGTTTTCTTATTTTTGTAATCACTTCTGAGTCTGTTAAAATGATGAAAAAGTGCAGGTAGGTACACAACAATTTTATTGAAACAAATAAATAAGATTCTTAACCTCTTTCCACGCCATAATGTTTTTCCCCTAAACCCAATAAACGTAAGATCAGCCCACATTGAAAAACAATGAAATAATCGTAATATTGATCTGGCTCGGGCGCGTGTTACGAGTATGTTGTGGCCTAAGTGCGTTCTTATGTTTGTTCAGTTTACTGTATGCCATAGAACTTTAAACACTATAGAAATGTCAGGGAAAAGTGCGAAAAAAAAACATTTCTATAGTTTTTAAAAAACTGTGGTCATAGTCTCTTTCGAAACTGCTTGACCGATTTTTTTTAACCGACTTAAAAAAAAGGAGGTTATCAATTCGTCGGAATCTTTTTTTTTATGTAGGTACGTTTAATTCTTCATTAACACTTAACGCAATAGGACAATTAGTTTTTACTTTAGGTTGTTCCCTAAATTATATATAAGTATTTTTTTGCAATTTAAAAAAAAAAAAAAATATTTTTATACGAACTATTTTGATAACAACCAAACATACAAAACATTTAATTTTTACTAACTATTCTGATGAGAATAGTTCGTAAAGTATTCGTCCCCTATTTTGTAACCGTAATTTTGTATATGACAGATTTTTATAATTTTATTTACTCCAATTGCGGAATTTGCTCAATACATAACATGAAACCATAACACAATACTTTTCTTTTCTACCACTCCTTTGGGAATAATTCAAAAAACTATGACTGATAGGCATTAAAACTTAAAAAAAAATTTCAAATAAATCCAAACATTTTTAAGATTTTTAAAACCCTTCGTCTTGAAGTAACAATGATTTCCTACAATTGCTTCTCAATGGTCGAAAAGAATATTAGTTAAGGCTTTCTAAAGCTTAAGTTCAAAAAATAACAATGATCAGGGTTAAAGCCTCGTGGTTTATAAACCGACAAGGGAATAAATAAAACGGACCCTTACTAATAAACAAAGAGCCATACAGTGGAGCCTTCTCCAAATTTTACGTTTACTGCGTCCATCAAACGTAGGGATTTGTATAATTTTACGAGCCTTGTTAGTGGTACTGCAGTTAATGGTGTAGGGTACCGTAGAGGTCAATAAGGTCACAAAAGATTGTGTAACTACCCATCAATTGTTACTTCTTTTTGAAGTGTTGATGTGAAATATATACACAATAACAATTACTTTAATTGATTATTATTAATCTTTTTTTTATTCTTTTACAAGTTAGCCCTTGACTACAATCTGACCTGATGGTACCTAAGTGATGATGCAATCTAAGATGGAAGCGGGCTAACTTGTTAGGGGGAGGATGAAAATCCACACCCCATTCGGTTTTAACACGACTATGTACCCGAACGCTAAATCGCTTGGCGGTACGTCTTTGTCGGTAGGGTGGTAGCTAGCCACGGCCAAAGCCAGACCTGGACCAATTAAGAAAACCTCAATCGGTCCAGCCGGGGATCGAAAACAGGACTTCCGTCTTGTAAGTCCACTGCGCATACCACTGCGCCAGGGAGGCCGTCGATATAATAGGACACTTAAGGTAAGTTATCCTAATAACTATACAAATCATACCCACGTGGAATGGTGGTAAGAGTACTGGCTGCATTTCAGCGTTGGATAGCCAGGCTGATCCTTTGCGCAAAAAATGAGCCAGGCGGCAAAAGGAACAAATATGTAACTTTCGTTCAGAGAGGTATACAAACCAATTACCGGTTAATACTACATACAATACTAGCTGACGCCGCGCGGTTTTACCCGCGTGGTTCCCGTTCCCGTAAGAATACAGGGATAATATATAGCTTCCTCGATAAATGGGCTATCTAACACAGAAAGAATTTTTAAATCGGGCCAGTAGTTCCTGAGATTAGCTCGTTCAATCAAACAAACAAACTCTTCAGCTTTATAATATTAGTGAAGATAGGTACTAATCTATTGACACAGTATAATATCTACTGTGCTATTGACGTCTATGACTTTATTCTCGTAGAAAAACCTGACACTTCTAACTTCAAAGTAGGTATAGAGTTTCATACAAAGCTCTCGTTTTCTTTATTTCATTAAAGTTGATTCCATAGCCAGGTTAGATGTCACAATAGGGAACTACTGTTCTTAGAGCACGCTATATCAAGTTTCACTAGTTTTCACGTACAGATAAAGGTCCGTTATCATAATAATTAGATGCGACAGACCCTAGAATGTAGGTAGATTCATGGTCTCATAAACACAAAATGTACAACAACCCACAGAACATTACAGCGGTATGACCGTACACGGCCATTGAGTTACTATACACTCCGTACTAGAGAAGCTATTCCTAGCAAAAATCAGATGATAATAACTGCGGGATAGGCGGATGGAAGTATTCATTGCTACAGCGTTAAAAATACTTTTACTATTAAAATATGTTTTAAAATACTAGCAAACCCAGTTAAGCTTCGCTTTGACCAATCTAATCTAGTCAATCGCAAGAAGGCGACAAACAGTTTTTACCCGATTATACATTACACTAATATTATAAAGGCGAAAGTTTGTGTGTAAGTGTGTAAGTATGTTTGTTCGTCTTTTATGCTGCGGTTACAGAAGGGATTTGGCTGAAATTTGGAATGGAAATAGATTTTACTCTGGATTAACACATAGGCCACTTTTCATCCCGGAAAAATCCATGGTTCTCGAGGGATTTGTGAAAAACTGAATTCCACGCGGAAGAAGTCGTCCTCTAGTATTATATATTCTTGCGACTAAACGTGAACGTCATAAATTATGTGGCGTTTAAGCTAGATTCACATGACATTCTTCTGCACATTATTTACAGTATTTACTTAATTAATAAAAATGGCATATACGTTGTACGTTACTGTTCACACGGTGTTAAAACTACAAAATAACACAGTATATACTTACGTTTTAATAAATAAGCCTAAGACATTGTCCTCTGAATCTAGCTTTACACGGTTCCCGCAAAAAGTAAGTTAGCAAGACTCCAATGGAAATGCAGCGATTTTGCCGCAGTCGGAACACAGCAGTGATGAGTGATGAGTGGTGTCTTATCTAATACATAGTAACTCAATGACTTCAGCGCATAAGTATTTAATTAAAACTATTCTACGCGCAAAGTGAAACTCAGTGCGGCTGTGAAAGAATCTGGATTAGATTTAAATGTAATTAAGCTGGGATTCCTCCGGGGATGGCTGATGCAGCTCAAATTGAGTTTTATTGTGGCGGAACTGGCTTTACGACACCCGCGCCGCTGGAAGTATTAACATTAACAGCGTGTTAGCCCACTTCAAAAAGTGGACTTCGTAATTTGTTTTTTTTTTCAGACTACGATGAAGCCAAAAGAGAGGATTATGATAATAACTAACTGACGCCGCGCGGTTTTACCCGCGTGGCTTCCGTTTCAGTAGGAATAGGGGGATAATTTAAAGCTTATAGTCTTTCTCAATAAATGGGCAATCTAACACTGAAAGAATTTTTTAAATCGGATCAGTAGTTTCTGAGTTTAGCGTGTTCAAACAAACATCTCTTCAGCTTTATAGGCTTTCACAGTTTACATTTTGAACTTAAATACTATAAAATAATAAATTCATGACTCTGGTTTTTATGTTTCGGTTTTTAGCATAGATCTCCTCCAATTTTGATAAGTTGGTTGACAGTTCCAATTAAGGAAGTCCGCCATATTGGCATATCGTGATAGCCCAGTGGATATGACCTGTGCCTCCGATTCCGGAGGGTGTGGGTTCGAATCTGGTCTGGGGCATGCACCTCCAACTTTTCAGTTGTGTGCATTTTAAGAAATTAAATATCACGTGTCTCAACCGGTGAAGGAAAACATCGTGAGGAAACCTGCATACCAGAGAATTATCTTAATTCTCTGCGTGTGTGAAGTCTGCCAATACGCATTGGGCCAGCGTGGTGGACTATTGGCCTAACCCCTCTCATTCTGAGAGGAGACTCGAGCTCAGCAGTGAGCCGAATATGGGTTGATGACGCCATATTGGAAGCAAGCCCTCTCATTTGATACCCATATTGTATAAGCACTTTTGAAACTGCCATCGGTGCGGAAGGCAGGTTCTGATGAGAAAACCATCTTTTAAAAAATATTACGTTGGAAGCTCATCTCATCATTTATATCTTTATCTCATCATTTATATATATCTTAATCCATATTCATAAATATGGATTAAGATTTAAACCTCTAAGAGTTTTCTAAAGTTAAGTGGACCTAATCACTGGGTACTATTTAAAATTTACTTTACTTTGAAGATATTTGAAGTTTAAATTCCATGTTTATAAATAATGCCGTACAAGTTTAATAAAGTTACAGGTTCGGGTCAGGCCAATAAAAAATAACCTAGAGCTTGGTCATTATGCCTTAGCATTTGAGCACTTTCTAAATGCTGATTTAAACTACGAATGCTTGCTTCATCGATATATCTACAATATGCGGGTATGCGCAAACGGCCTAATGACTATTGGCAATCATCGTTCGGAACAAAACAGAGAATATCCCGCATCTCATATACGGGAATATTCACCCATAAAATTGAATTGTTTGGTTTATGTGGCATTGTTTGAATAAGCTCATGATTAAGGCCCCGGGTTAGCGGTCTTTGTAACAGAGCTTATTATAATTATTGATTTATTACAAAATAATATTTTGGTTTTTGGTTGTGTGTCAGATATTGTAAAGCAATATGACTGCCTTTGAACATGCTTGTTTAGTATGTTATTTATTATTTTCTTTGTAATTTTTTTATGCAATAATGTATATATACATTTAAAAAAATAATCAAAAAACCCAGAACATAGGAGATAAATCATAAAGTTTAAGTGAACAGTATTTTCTTTATGGCGGGAGATTATACAGTGATTTTCTTACAGTATTTTTATTTATTAGGTAAGCGTATTTAATTTTTTTTTGTTAACGGTACATTGTCCTAGTTAAGGGCGAATCCCCGCTGGTGCACGAATAAAGTCAACTGGGAGAGTACCTAAATTGCAGTATACATTGTTTATGTCACAATCTAATATACAGAGTGTTTATTTTTCAGTCTGTTCTATATTATATTTCAGTCCCTTCTATTTAGGAAAGTCCGTTTGGGATTTTGTTAGCACATTTCAAAAAGTGAATTATGTAATTTGCATTTTTTCCGATTATGACGAAGCCTAAAAGGAGGGTTATGATAATATTGAAGAGCTTTATTAACAATTTACATTTACCATTTAGAATTTAAAACTATAAAGTTTATATATAAAATTCATGACACCGGTATTTATGTCTTGCCTTTAAGCATAGATCTCCTTAAATTTTTATACATCGGATTCCAATTCAATTGTATCAATTTAGGAAGTCCACCGTTAATTTATTTTTCGAATTATTCTTAGCAAGCCCTTTCATTCGATACCCATATTGTAGAAGTGCATTAAAAAAATAACAACCCGCCTATTTCTGATAGTCTGTTTGAATTTGAATCTATAGCCTGGTTAACATGTGCTCTGTAGTACAACATTTTTTGTCCATCTCATTCGATTCAGAATTGAATGTAGTTTTTGAAAAAATTTAAGGCCTGCTCGTAAAAATTGAAAAAATTATAAACAATTAACTAAAAACAATAATACAGTGCATATTTTTGACGGCCACCGTGGCGCAGTGGTATGCGCAGTTGATTTACAAGACGTAGGTCTTGTGTTCGATCTCCGACTGGGACGATTGAGGTTATCTTAAATGGTCCACGTTTGGCCGGTGGTAGGCTTCGGCCGTTGTTAGTTAACACCATATATCGGCAAAGACATACCGCCAAACGATTTAGCGTTCCGATACGATGTCGTGTAGAAAACTAAAGAGTTGTAGATTTTCATTCAATTTATAATAAGTTAGTCAGCTTCCATCTTAGATGCATCATCACTTACCATCAGCTGAGATTGTAGTCAAGGGCTAACTTGTAAAGAATAAAAACAAACCTGCTTAAAACACTCGTGTATATTATAAAAATGCACTCTAGTTATAAAAAACCCCTACTATGCAACCATTTAATAATTTACTAAATCAAATCAAATGAAATCAAAAATCATTTATTTCAAGTAGGCTCAGTTTACAAGCACTTTTGACACGTCAGTTGACTATTTGTAAAGATTCTACCACCGGTTCGGAAGGCAGGTTCTGCTGAGAAGATACCGGCAAGAAACTCAACAGTTGCTCTTTTGAAAAAGTCATACAGTATTTAATTTACAATTGATAACAATTACAATTTCTTACAGTTTTATTTCCTGTGTGAAAGTGGAAGCTGATCTAATGGCCTCCAAACTAACATCCCTTTAGTTTCGGTGGTTACTGTAACAGTGTCGATGATTGTTTTGTTTCCCCGGCCACCTAACCACACATCTGCGGGGTTCCGGTCCTTTAATAACTACGTACCGACAGCATAAACAACTTTTTCATATACATATATTTAGGTTAGTATAATATATTTCGGAGAGTGCTCACGGAATCTTTTTCATCTAGTCCCTCCATCCCCATTCTACCACAGAACAGCGAGACACCGTGCAAATTGGCATCCTTTTGTTGTCGATGTCCAGTCGACTCGCACAAAACGTTTCGCATCGACGTTTCTAATAAGAACAGCGAAGATGTGGAATGCCCTTCTAGCTTCTGTGTTTCCTAACGCTTATGATTTGTGCACCTTCAAGACAAGAGTGAATAGGCATTTTCTAGGCAAGCGCGCTCCAACCTAGACCTCATCATTGCTTTCCACCAGGCATGATTGTAGTCAAGCGCAAGTCTATTATGAACAAAAAAAAAATTGTTTTATAATGTCTAGGATCTTGGTCTCATGAATAGTTGAGTAAGTAATTATTTCACTACGGTATGTTATGGTAGGGTTTGTTTGTAAAATAATTTTAGTCTTCAAAAAACAAAACTGAAGTCGTTGTTTGTGTGTTCTATATCCTTTTATAAGAAATTAAATATCACGTGTCTCAAACGGTGAAGGAAAACATCGTGAGGAAACCTGCGTACCTGAGAATTTTCATAATTCTCTGCGTGTGTGAAGTCTGCCAATCCGAATTGGGTCAATAGTCCACCACGCTGGCCCAATGCGGATTAGACACACTAGATTGTAGGCAGACTTCACACACGCAGAGAATCAAGAAAATTATCTGGTATGCAGGTTTCCTCACGATGCTTTTCCTTCACAGTTTGAGACACGTGATATTTATGAATGTTATTTAAACGGGTACATACCACGATAAGACGACGAGATTTTTATTGTCGATATTTCGACCCAGTTGCATGGATCGTGGTCACGACGGGACTGAAGTTGCGAGATGAGAAGTGAAGTCAGCTGTTAGGAGCAGAATCGATCTACCCTCGTGTTTGGTTTTTTGTTTTATCGTGGTATGTACCCGTTTAAATAACATTCATAATGAACAACCACGAAATAAGTTTTAATATCGTAAAATGCACACACTGAAAAGTTGGAGGTGCATTGCCTCAGACCGGATTCGAACCCATACCCTTCGGAATCGGAGGGTGTGGGTTCCACATACTTCAGCTGAAAATATACACCTGAAAAAAATAACAACTGTTTTAATGCCCCAGTACAGCAAATTTTCACCTTGTTTGTTTTTTTTTATCTTCCACTAACTGGCCGTAAAACTAGTAGGTAGGGAAGTGAAATTACCGTTACAGTAAAAACCATTGTTTACTACTTACGGACGATAAAACGCGCGTATAAAAACACACTGTTGATATTATGGTCTGCCATGGCTAGACTTCCCTCATTGAATAAAAGATAAACGATTGTTAAATCATGCTCCTACCATATAATTTTTTTTCTCATAGACTACTTTTAAAATTTGGCTTGTAGCTAAATTTTTTATAATTCCATTTTTTTTATTTAGGTTTTATTAATAACAAGTTATTACAAATGACTGTATAACGACTTTAGGAACTGAGACAGATATTGTATTATACATTTTGTAGAAAAAGTTGCAATGTACACTCTTTGCACTCTTTTAAATGCACACTTTAAATTTTTTTCTTATATTGAACATTCATCACCTTCCATACATTTTAACCAATAACTTTGTTATATAATCATGATGAACTTCCGCAAAGTAACGCCTGCTTCTATCCAATAACTTTGTTATTTCAAATAAGTAGCTCCCATATATTTTTACCAGCAATTTTATAACTACAAATAACTATACACAAGTTTTATACCAATTTACAAACCTCAATAAGTATACAAGTTTTTAAAAGGATGCGCACACTTCAGTTACATAAATTTTTATTTTATCATCTTAATGAAAGTAAAATAATTATTGCTCTCAAAGTTTCTTCTACAAAACAAATTAAACATTATTTATAAAAATACTATCATCTATATATATAAAAATGAATTGCTGTTCGTTAGTCTCGCTAAAACTGAACGGATTTATCTTATCTTGGTCTTCAAATGTTCATGGAGGTATAGGGAAGGTTTAAAAGGTGAGAAAAATTTGAATTGCCGGGAAAACCATAAAAACAACCCTTTTATATTTCCCATACAAACGTTTAAGAGTCAAGGGGTAGGGTATGGTAGGGGTAGAGTAGTGTAGAGTAGGGATAGGGAAGAAGTGCACATAAGTCAAAGCGAAGCTTGACCGGGTCCACTAGTAATATATAATATTCTATATTGATACTTAAATCCGTAATGTTTGACAAAAATCAGATCCTTAAAATCTTAATTACAGCAGCTACAGCATTGAAAACACTGATTCAAGATAGAAAATTTTTAAAAATCCAAAAAAATAAATAAAACTTGAAAACCACCCTGTGGATATTTTCAAAACCAACCAAAATAATTTTAAATAATTCGGTATTGGTAATCTATCATTTGCGTTTTATCCATTAATTACGGAACATCCTGTATATCTACTGTTGAAAACTATTGAGATAAACCTTTGATAACAGCCCCCCTAGCCAAGTAGCATGTCGATTCTTTTTCTACGATCGCTAACGCTTCGAAAACTAGAAAGATGTATAAGAATGATATTTGCTATCGACAGGTCACGTGATCACGATCTATCATTCCCATCTTTCTAGTTTTCGAAGCGTTAGCGATCCTAGAAAGAGAATCGACGTGCCAATTGGCTAGGGGGGCTGTTACCTTCCGAACCCATCACGCTTCATATTTATGTATGGTAACTTTTAGCTTGTATAAAATGTGGAAGATCTGACCACTACAGCCTGTCGTTCTATTGATATTATAGAAAAACCAGCCGGCCAGCGTAAATCAACAAAGTATAGATTTTATGACAGTAATAAATATTTAGCAAACGCATCCACCAACTTGGTGGATGGTGGCTTTTAACGACTTATTTACTCGCTAAAAGCTCGCTAAAAGCATGTTTTTGACGGCTATAATAATACAGACTTCGGAACGTGGGGTTCGGAGTTTGATTCCCGATTTGTGATAACAAACATTCTAACTAATAAAACTAAAAGAAATACCGTTTTTATCACACACATAATTATTAGAAAGGCGAATGTTTGTGTGTAAGTGTTTATGTTTGTTCCTCCTTTACGCCAGTGACGTGAGTGGTGAAAGAAGGGGTAAAAACTATATCATTCTGTGGGGTGAGGCGAAGAAACGTGGTTTGAGAAATAGTGTATACTAGATATATGTTATATATTATTATTTAATTTGTAATCAAAGAAAGGTGAAATTTGACGGCCTCCGTGGCGCAGTGGTATGCGTGGTGGATTTAATGACGGAGGTCCTGGGTTCGATCCCCGGCTGGGCCGATTGAGGTTTTCTTAATTGGTCCAGGTCTAGCTGGTGGGAGGCTTCGGCCGTGGCTAGTTACCACCCTACCGACAAAGACGTACCGCCAAGTGATTTAGCGTTCCGGTACGATGTCGTGTAGAAACCGAAAGGAGTGTGGATTTTCATCCTCCTCCTAACAAGTTAGCCCGCTTCCATCTTAGATTACATCATCACTTACCATCAGGTGAGATTGTAGTCAAGGGCTAACTTGTAAAGAATAAAAAAAATAAAAAAACAAAGTTTTTTAAGGAACTACAGAAGTATCATTTTGTTTCACAATAATAAGTAGAATTAACAATAAGTACAAGTAATAAGTAGAAATTGAAACGAAGATATCGCACTGTTCCCGAATCTGAGTCGTGTCGTTATCGTATCATGTAAAGGCAAGCAACTAACTGTCCGGATCATAAATCACGAAGGTAAACACTGGTAGTTGATAGATTTGGGCAAATATTGGGCAAATTTATGGGGCTTTTTGTAAAGGGGTCACTTGACATGTTTATGTTCGTTGGGGCTACTGTTATTGACTGATCTCCGAAAGGTTGAAGACTCCGATCTTCGTACAACTTTCTTTCCATTATACGAGTTTTCTCTTTTTAACTTTTTTTTTATCTTTTACAAAAAATCTGAATTTAACGATCAAAGTTCGGTGAGCCAGTCTGGGAGATAAAATAAAGAATGTTTCTTTTTAAATAGACTTGAGCTTGATTATGAAATTATCTGATGGTTTTTAAAGTTTTTTAATCAATGGCATTTTTTTTGGAATTCGTATTGTCATCTTTAACCTTATTTAACATTTATCATTTATCAACCTGACGTTTCAAAAGTTAAGGACTTTTGAAACTACTTGCCGACTTGAAATAAATGAATTTTGACTTAATGTTACAAGTTAGAGTTTGGCTAGTGAAAGTAGAGATTGAAATCACTTGCAATAAAAAAAAAAATTAAACAAATTAAAAAATACATGCGTTTTCATTATTTGTTTAACTTAATTTTTTGTTTGTGAATACATTACTTTAAGTATTAAACTTAGTTATTCCAATATGTGCACTATACTTTTGAGTATTACTTTTGAGGCACTCCGATATTTTTAAATTGGGCGGATGATTTCGGTCTCTACTTTCATTAGCCAAACTCTAAATACGAGTAAATTCAGCAGGCTTATTTACACTATCTTTGACGTATGCGACATAGTTGACATATACGAAATTGAGATTCTATGTAACAATGTCATCCAGATATCACTAAGGAGGTAAATGACATTTTGTCAATTGATTTGATGTTTATTTTAGTTGGTTGATAATAAAGACCAAAATAGTGTATATAGGCCAGCTTGTCAAGTTAAATAAATGCTTTTAAAATAAACCTGCAAAGATTGACATTCACAAATGATTGTGATCATATTTCACTATATCATTTATTTATCTTTTGTTACAGATAACCGAAAAAAATCTCCAAATGTCAGAACCGAAGTCAAACTAAAGTGCCAAAGAAGCGGTCAATACAATGTGAAGCTAATGTCCACCCACACATTCAAACTCACATGATTTCTATAGCTAACTTCACGCATACGAATACCCACACACAAATACACTACAATACAACCACATACAAAAATGCCACACAAAGTCCGCGGGACGGGGCGGATTTTTTTGAAAAATTCGACTACCAAAATGGATCGTACAACTCGACTACTTTCGAGATGTCGAACAATTATACGGAGTACGCAGAGATTCCGTATTATATAAAAGCAACGTCTATGACCTTCTGTATAGTTATAATGTGTTTGGGCGTCATAGGGAATGTTATGGTGCCAATAGTGATATTGAAGACTAAAGATATGAGGAACTCGACGAATATCTTCTTGGTGAATCTCAGCATTGCTGATTTGATGGTGTTGTTGGTTTGCACCACCACTACGCTGGTGGAGGTCAACTCGAAGCCGGAGACGTGGGTGCTTGGGAGGGAACTATGTAAGTTATTGTCAATTTCTTAACTCTATGTTTAATCATCGTCATCATATCAGCCGATGGACGTCCACTGCAAGACATAGACCTTTTCTGACGTTACCGTGGGCTTTTCAACTCCATCCGACCATCGGCTCTTTGAACTATGTGCCCCGCCCATTGCTTTAGCTTCGCGACTCGTTGAGCTATGTCGGTGACTTTTGTTCTTCTGCGTATCTTCTCATATCTGATTCGATCAAGCAGAGATACTCCGAGCACAGCTCGTTCCATCACCCGCTGTGTGACTCTGAGCCTTCTTTTTATTCTATTTTTAATAATTTACACTAGTTTTATAAAGACTTTATTATTTGCTTGTAGCAAATTAACTCCAAAACTAGTAGACCGATTTTAACAATTCTGCTACCAATGAAAAGCTACATTATCACTAAGTACAGCGTAATGTCTTACGGTATTTTATTGTGGGGCAAGGCTGCCGATATACAATCTATATTTGTACTTCAAAAAAGAGCAATTCGAGCAATATATCAATTAAAATCACGCGAGTCCCTTCGTCAAAAGTTTAAAGAAATAGGTATACTAACAGTAGCCTGTCAATATATATATAACTGTATAATATATGTAAGACAAAATATTAATTTGTACAAACGAAAAGGAGATCTAAACCCACGTCTTACTAGACACGGGCATAAGTTAGTTATTTCTGCATATCGTCTCCAAAGAGTAAAAAAATCTTTTGTAGGTTTGGGTGTACTCTTCTATAATAAGATCCCCAAGACTGTGATGGACCTGCCAATGCATAGCTTTAAGCAATGTGTTTAAAAACATTTACTTAGTCGAGGGTACTAACACAACATTGATGAGTTCCTTAATGATAAAAATGCTTGGAGGCCGTTGGATCAGCTTCCACCTTCACACAGGAAGTAAAACTATAACAAATGTAAACAGTAATTGTTATCAATTGTAAATTATAATACTGTATGACTTTTTCAAAAGAGCAACTGTTGAGTTTCTTGCCGGTATCTTCTCAGCAGGACCTGCCTTCCGAACCGGTGGTAGAATCTTTACAAATAGTCAACTGACGTGTCAAAAGTGCTTGTAAACTGAGCCTACTTGAAATAAATGAGATTTTGATTTTGATTTTAAGTACAATAGGCTGTTATATACCAGTATTTTAAAACTCGAAGTCGCCAAATATGAGACCGTTTATTATCATTAATAACCCATATTCGGCTCACTACTGGGCACGGGTGTCCTCTCAGTATTAAAGGGGTTAAACTAATAGTCCACCACTCTCCAACTGGTGAGGGCATATTATAAATAACATTTACTCACCTGTTTATATCTGGCAACCCCATAGTTGCAGTGGTGAAAGC
This sequence comes from Bicyclus anynana, assembly GCF_947172395.1. NCBI lineage: Eukaryota > Metazoa > Arthropoda > Insecta > Lepidoptera > Nymphalidae > Bicyclus > Bicyclus anynana. The sequence continues at coordinate 6,716,220 of NC_069106.1, read as the reverse complement.
AACTGCAACTGTAGGGTTGCCAGACTGGGTATATTCTTTTTACTTGTATTAAATAAATTTAATTAAAAATGTAATCATTTAATGATATCCGGCCGCAATAACTAGGTTACCTATTTGCAATGTGTCAATGTGAACATTTTCAATCAATTATTTGTTATTCCTAATTAATATAAGATGAGCGCAACGATTTTATATTATACCTACTAGAGAAGTTTTTCACAAATCCCGCGGGCACCATGGATTTTCCGGGATGAAAAGTAGCCTATGTGTAATTTAGAGTAAAATCTATTTCAGCCAAATCGCTGCGTAAAGGAGGAACAAATGTACACACTTACACACACAAACTTTCGCCTTTATAATATTAATGTGATGTGATAAATATTGCTGGATGAGGGTATATATTTCTTATGCCGGATCTTGTACTACAAGATCAAATCCACGTGTTCCGATCTATGTAAATGTTATCCCAATATTCTATTCATTCCTAAAGATATAACACCTACGAGGAAATTAGACACTATTCATGTTGGTGTTTATCTTTGAAATACATTCGTGGAAATTATTAATAGATATGTTATGCGTGATTTAACCTATGAGTAACATTAATTTACCATTTTAGTACATGAGAAGATCTATTAGGGTTTTTTTTTTTTTTATTCTTTACAAGTTAGCCCTTGACTACAATCTCACCTGATGGTAAGTGATGATGCAGTCTAAGATGGAAGCGGGCTAACTTGTTAGGAGGATGAAAATCCACACTCCTTTCGGTTTCTACACGACATCGTACCGGAACGCTAAATCGCTTGGCGGTACTTCTTTGTCGGTAGGGTGGTAACTAGCCACGGCCGAAGCCTTCCACCAACCAGACCTGGACCAATTAAGAAAACCTCAATCGGCCCAGCCGGGGATCGAACCCAGAACCTCCGTTTTGTAAATCCACCGCGCATACCACTGCGCCACGGAGGCCGTCAAAATTTACAGCAGCAACTGCTACCGACATAGGGCAGTCGCTGACTGCAGTCAACGGCAGTCGCTGACTGCTGTCGACTGCCGTTGACTGCCATCGAGACGTCGCCAACTGCAGTTGACTGCAGTCGTCGATAGCAGAAACTGTTTGTGTAAATGAACTAAGTCAGCTGATTTTATATAAATCTTCTAAAAAAGAAAACTCCAGCCTTTAATAATTAAAAGAAAGAAAGAAAGAAATATCTTTATTTTTAGGCAGTGCCACACATTACAATAATAAATTCTAAATATATAGCTTATACCTAGAGCAAAAAAAGAAGAACGCCGTGCAATATGTGGCATAACCTAGAAATAGGCCCTAACTCAGCATTTTGCTACATACTTCCTACACAAAAAAAAAGTATGCAGCACTGATTTACGCAGAATTTGCAGAATTGTTACGGATTGATGTTGCCAAAATAAACTATTTTTTTTTATAAATTGGTTGAAATATGACGACAACATGGTTTTCATTCCCCAACTGAAAGTTGTAATTTTATTATTTATTTAGATTATAAAAAAATATAGTTATTTCAATCAGTTTTTTTAATAAATAAAGCTTATCCCCTAAAATGTTTTCTTCCCAAATTCCTTCATGACATTCTTCAAAAACCTTTAAATCTCGGTTTTTGATTTTTCACCGATAACGCTTCATAATCTCTTTGAAATATAAATATTTTCTGCTTAAATAGAAGACGTTCCACGCGAGTGAAGTCACGGGCTTGTCCTAGTAAATAATCAAATACCTATTCAACAAACAGAATTCGTATCTACGGAATTGGTGATTTAAGTATATTCTATAAGGCAACGATATTTTATATTATAGATATGTTACGTGCCTACAAAATCACCGCATAAAGTGATCCCAATTTAGCTACACTACTGAACGCACACATCCATCATTTTGTGTTTAATTTTATATGTATGCATATATAGTTTTTTTTTGGAGCCGTGATAGCCCAGTGGATATGACCTCTGCCTCCGATTCCGGAGGGTGTGGGTTCGAATCCGGCCCGGGGCATGTAACTCCAACTTTTCAGTTGTGTGCATTTTAAGAAATTAAATATCACGTGCCTCAAACGGTGAAGGAAAACATCGTGAGGAAACGTGCATACCAGAGAATTATCTTAATTCTCTGCGTGTGTGAAGTCTGCCAATCCGCATTGGGCCAGCGTGGTGGACTATTGGCCTAACCCCTCTCATTCTGAGAAGAGACTTGAGCTCAGCAGTGAGCCGAATATGGGTTGATGACGACGACGTTTTACACTTCCTGAACACACAATTCGACATTGTTTAAATTAAAATAAAATAAGAATAGTTTATTTCAGTAACATCAATCGGTAACAAATAAAAAGGCTAGAGTCTTCTTTTAAGAGTTGTGAACTTCTGTATCAGAAGACTCCGCTCTTCCATATCAAGCTGTAATGAAAAATATTTAAAATTAATCATAGTGGGTATATACAAATACATATATATATTTAGGTAATGAAACTAAAAACATATTGTATATTGTGCTTGTGTGAGAGTATGTGCTGGGTTAATCTTGTACCTACTCGTGTTATGTAATATGTTTCAGTAAAGATTTAACTTCTTCATAATTTTATGTTAATAAAAATTTTGTAAATATTGTTTTCAAGTATATAAATTCAATGGACATATATTCACTTTTCTGTTGTTATGTATTATCTTTTTTTACTATGTGATTTAATGAAATTAAGACAATTAGCCGCTTTCGTTCGGCTCAGTTTTTAAGCGCTAGTGCCATATCCATGGCATAAAATCTATGCTATTATGAGTAGGTAAATTTTTCATTCACAACGCAAGACCATAATAAGTCGTAAGTTCGATTCCTTGCGGCATACTAATTTCTATGCGGTATGCTTTTAAATGATGTTCTCATGTGGTAAATAGTCTGGATTGTCAAAAAATTTCAAATCACTCTCGAGGTCGATGAACTTTACGGAGACCTACCAAAGACGTACCGCCAAGCGATTTAGCGTCCCGGTACGACATCGTGTAGAAACCGTAAGCAGTGGCGTGCACAGGGTTTTTAACTAGGGTATGCACTATGTGTACAAAGTGGTTCGTAATGAGTTTTCAGGGTATGCAGGGCATTTTTGCATCTATGGTGTGCACGCCACTGACTGTAAGGGACTGTGTGAATTTTCATCCTTGGACTTTTTGCAAGTTAGTTTTTGTATTGCTACTGTGCCATGGTGGTAAAATGTAGTCTTTGATCACGCGCCAAATGTTCTATATAATACGTTAATGTACTTAGTAATAAAAGTACTACGGGTAGCATTGTTTACATGTGCATTGTGTTAGTTTTGGACAATGCAGCGGCAAAGATTATGGCGCAGACGAGAGAATAGGTAACGAATGCAAGAAGAAATATTCATCCTCCTAACAAGTTAGCTCGCTTTCATCTTAGATTACATCATCACATACCATCAGGTGAGATTGTAGTCAAGAGCTAACTTGTAAAGAACAAAAATAATAAAAAAAACCCTATTTTATAGGAAACTAAACCTTGGTCTTTTTGCATGTTAGTTATTGTAACGCGTCTGTGCCATGGTGGTAGAATGTAGTCTTTGATCACGCGCCAAATGTTCTATGTAATACGTTAATGTACTTAGTAATAAAAGTACTACGGGTAGCATTGTTTACATGTGCATTGTGTTAGTTTTGGACAATGCAGCGGCAAAGATTATGGCGCAGACGAGAGAATAGGTATCGAATTAAAGAAGAAATAAAATGCGTTTGTTCTTTACTGCTAACAGTTGTACGTTAGCTAGATACGTAAATGGTACATGATGCTAAAAATTTTCTGTTTAAATAGTATTTATTTATTTTGTATGTACAATTGTACAGTCGCAAACACACTGTTAATCGTGCTAAGTGTTTAGGTACCAGTAAACCTACTAAGTAACATGGTGTGAATAAGTAACAAACAAAGATCCTCGAATCCAAGTTACAGTTAGTTTAGGACGAATTCGTCCGTGTGCTTACTTACCCGTTCTATCTTCCCCATCTTACCCATTCTATTTTCTAAAACTTTTAGAAAATAGAATGGGTAAGTAAGCTATTCTTATAAGATATATGTCATCGCGGACTTATGTAGTTCTTTAAAATACCAATATCCTACCGCATTGTTTTGTTATAATTATCTCGAAGGTATCAGGTAGCATATGAAAGCTCCTAGGCGGCCTGGATTTTTCCGAAACTTTATACAATAATCATATAATTAACACAAAACCTTGACAAATGTACCTAGACTTTCCTAATGAATCTGGTTGGTGAAAGCCGCATGAAACTCTATTCAGTAGTTAATCGAGTATATTGCAAACAGACAGACAGACGCGGTGTAAACGTAATTCGGTTTACTATTGAGCACGAGTCCCTCCCCAGAAAGAGAGGGGCTGGCTGGCTCCAAATGCGGATTGATAGATTTTACACCCGTAAAGAATTAGGAAAATTCTCAAGTATGGAGGTTTCCTCACAAAGTTTTGCCTTCACCATTTGAGACACGTGATATTTAATTTCTTAAAATGCACACAACTGAAAAGTTGCAGGTGCATGCTACGGACCGGATTTGAACCTACGCCCTCCAAATCGAAGACAGAGGTCATATCCACTAGGCTATCGTCTTTCATCGTCTTCTTGCAAAGATAAGCTGTCCTATATTTTGCGTTTAATAAAATATTTGGCAGTTAAAAGTACAGATCAATTCGTTTAATCCATCCTACTTCCTAACTTAAAATTGGATCTGTCCTGTCTGTCAACTCGAATGAAAAGCATTAAGACGTTTGTAAAATTAGATTACTCTTTGACGGTCTACGCGCCTTGCCAAAACAATTTTGTAGCGGCTCGCGAAATTTAATATCGCAGGGAGACCGGTCGGAATCAAAATGGACGAAATTTTCGCACATTACTCGCATAGTTTTACAAAATGAAATGTCACAGTCGGTGTTGGTTTTGCTTTTTTGACCTGAATTTTTGAACATTAAGACCCCGCACTAGAAAGCGCAGTGTTTGTCGACCCCCCACTAGTTGGACTGACGACATCAAGCGAGTCGCAGGGATTCGCTGGATGCAAGTGGCTCAATATCGTGAACTTTGGAAGTCCCTACAAAAGGCCTACTACTACTTCATCATCATATCGGCTGATATGATGATGAAGTAGTTTTAGTTTACTTATATTAAATCCACATTCACGATTGACATAGGAACCCTGAAACTCAAGTGAATCAATCAATACATACATTACCTTATTATTTTATAGTTTTTGGCTGGTGGGAGGCTTTGGCCGTGACTAGCTACCACCCTATCGGCAAAGACGTAACACCAAACGATTTAGCGTTCCGGTACGATATCGTGTAGAAACCAAAAGGTATGTGGATTTTTATCCTCATCCTAACAAGTTAGCCCGCTTTCACCTTAGATTGCATCATCACTTAGACATTATGACAGCCGTGATAGCCCAGTGGATATGACCTCTGCATCCGATTCCGTAGGGTGTGGGTTCGAATCCAGTCCAGGGCATGCACTGGGCTAAATAAATAGATGACAGATTAGTTTTTAGCATAAAACCATAAATCACTAAAGTTTGACGGCTGAGTGGCCCAGTGGGTATTGACCAGCCTTCTTCATCCAAGGTTATGGGTTCAGGTCCTACTTTATAGGAGAGGGGATATACAGCTTAGATCCACCAGCCTGCTCCAATATGGGTTGTCGGGCTTTAAGTAATGTTTTTTAACGACCATTATTATTAGATGCCTCAAAGTTACTCAGCAGAGCGAGTTATGCTTGGAGTTTCTCTGCGTGATCGGATCAGAATTGAGGAGATCCGCAGACGAACCAAAGTCACTGACATAGCTCAGTGAGTCGCGAATGCAATGCAATAGGCAGAACACACAGTTCGAAGAGTCGATGGATGTTGGGGTTGGTGACTTCGATTCTTCTGCGGATCTCCTCGTTTCGGATTCGATCACGCAGAGATACTCCGAGCATAGCTTCATCGTACGTTGTGACTCTGAGCCTTCTTATGAGGCCCATAGTCAGCGACCAAGTCTCAGAACCATAGGTCATCACTGGCAACACGCACTGTTCGAAGACTTTGTCTTCAGACACTGAGGATTTTCGGACAAAAAGATATAATTTACTAGCTGAATCCATAGGTTCCCGTAGGAATATAGGGATAATATATAGCCTATAGCCTTCCTCGATAAGTGGGCTATCTAACACTGAAAGAATTTTTCAAATCGAACCAATAATTTCTGAGATTAGCGCGTTCAAACAAACAAACTCTTCAGCTTTATAATATTAGTATAGATGCACTATTTATTTGTTTAAACTCTTAAAAATGAACTTTGAAGCGAATAAGTCACATTTGTATTCGGCTATACGAGAATTATCGTAAACGGCCCAATAAGAACTTCCTCGAAGAGTATTTTAATTCTTTACAACGTTTTGTAAGTAAAAATTCGCTAAAACTTTATTGCTCTTAATTTGGGTCGCGCATTATCAGCGATTTGGAGGAAAATAAACTCTATTTAACGGGAATAAGGAGTTGTTGAATGCAGTTTGCTGCTATCTGGTGTGGTTTGATGCAGTATGCACAGTCAACAGTCAATGTGATTGTTTTACGTGTGGGCGTAGTGAAGGCGATTTGATAAGGGAACCTATTTACAACTATAGGTGAATCATCAAATAATAGGCTACTTGCCTCTTTTGTAAACAGTGTTTAAACTGAATTATGGAAGTATTATAAGCTATATTTTATTTTGTTCCGTCAATAATAACCAGTAAAAAATTCAATATAAATGAAAAATTATCTACGTAAAATTTTCGCCGTCAAATCACAACGCATTAGCAAGTGACGTCATTCATAGAGATAACATCGTGATTGGCGTTTGCAGTGATGTGAAATATCACGACACCGCAAGCGCCAATCACAAACCGATCCCTTGTAGCGAATGACGTCACACTTTATGATTGGCGTTTGCGGTGACGTGATAAAAATACAATTTTGTTTTATAAAAATATTACAATTATGAGATTATTTTCACAAATATATTATATCTTCTGCATTAGCATTTCTAAATCTATACTAATATTATAAAGCTGAAGAGTTTGTTTGTTTGATTGAACGCGCTAATCTCAGGAACTACTGGTCCGATTTGAAAAATTCTTTCAGTGTTAGATAGCCCATTTATCGAGGAAGGCTATAGGCTATATATTATCCACATATTCCTACGGGAACGGGAACCACGTGGGTGAAACCGCGCAGTGTCAGCTAGTGACAATATATTTTTCGTACACTCAGTACAATAATTTTCACAAATAAAAATGTGATTAGAATTTCTAGTCATCTAAATATAGGCAATATGCAAAAAATCTTCTTAGTTTTGTACAGCAGGCGAGTAGCCTATTGCAATAGGTACCTAAAGTACGATTATTAATTCCAGTCAGTAAAATGACAAATGCAACTGTCACTGAAATATCATTTCACTGAATGGAATTAATAATCGTACTTTAGGTACCTACAATTGGAATTATTTGATGCGTCACCATTATAAGTACCAGATTATTGTAGGGTGGTAACTAGCTACAGCCTAAGCGTCCCACCAGCCAGATCTGGACCAATTAAGAAAGCCTCAATCCGCCCATAGATCGAACCCAAGACCTTCGTCTTGTAAGTCTACCACTGCGCCACGTTAATGTTTGTTCTCTTTGTTTTTATATGCGTTTTACGATGCTGAGTGACTAGCCTCCCATTACCACCATGGTTGCTCCTACCATGAACATGGACTGACAAACTTTCAGATTTAATAAAATGAGGAGAGTCTGGCTACGACACAATATTCTTCTATTACGCAACAGTTTTGTGGAGTACTTAATATCTATACTAATATTATAAAGAGAAAAGATTTGATTGTTTGTTTGTTTGTTAGCATTGAATATGCTCTGAAACTGCTGAACCAATTTGAAAAATTCTTTCACTGTTGGAAAGCTACATTATCCCCGAGTACATATATATATTATGTCCTCGTATTCCAACGGGAACGGGAACCATAAGGGCGAAACCGCGCTGCATAGGCTAGTGGGCTATAAACCAGGCATAATAATGATGTGCAGAACCTTTAAAACCTGATACGATAATAAGTATACCATGCGTGGGAAGGTAAAAGGGACGCAAATTAAATGAACCAAATTAAAACATTAAGCTCAGTTTTATAGCCATTATTATCAACATTTAATAGCCATGTGTAGGTGTACTTACAGCTTATTAAAAAGCTTTTAGTTTTTAGTTTTATTTAATATTATATTAATTAAATTTACGAGCCTATCAAAGCCTTGATTTTTTTTATTCTTTACATGTTAACCCTTTACTACAATCTCACCTGATGGTAATTGATGATGCAATCTATAATAAAAATTTTAATAAAAAAAATACAACCGACTTCAAAACCTAAAAACGTACCCACTAAACTAAAAAGCAAAAAATAACATCATAATATGTTCTACCTGCTGATCAGTATGAAGGCGGTGCTAAGCCGGTGATGTATTAATTCAAGCCATGTGAGCATATCTTATAGATTTAGATTTTGCAGACAATGTTGTTTCATGTGGTCCTGTCAGAAATGGCTTAAATTAAGACAACACCGGCTAAGCACCGACTTCATACTGATCAGCAGGTAGAACATATTATGATGTTATTTTTTGCTTTTTAGTTTAGTGGGTACGTTTTTAGGTTTTGAAGTCGGTTGTATTTTTTTTATTAAAATTTTTATTATTTTTCAATTTTTAGTGTAAAATTTCATCTCAAACGAATACAACAGACCCCTAATGACAGTCACAACCCATCTTGGTACAAAATTCTCAGCAATACAAATTAATCAAGCCCAAGCACAAGGTAGCTACCGTAAACCGTCAAGGGGTTCCCTTCATTGACCTTGGTCTTCATCATCAGACCCCTAATAACAGACACAACTCATCTAGGTAGAAAGTTCTCAGCAATACGAATTAATCAAGGCCAAACACAAGGTAGTTACTGTTAACTGTTAAGGAGTTCCCTTAATTGTCCTTGGTCTTCATCACCAAACCCCTAAATGACAGTCGCAACCTATCTATGTGGAAAGGTCTCATTAAGACAAATTAATCAAGCCCAAACACAAGGTAACTGCTGTAAATCGCCAAGGAGTTCCCTCATCTGTTTTATGACTCCATCATCAGATCGATTTTAAACCTTCATAATTTTCTATTTCTTAAAGGCACTAAATGGAAAAGTTCACGAACACACTAGACACCCATATAATTTTCGAAAGTTCCCCTCAATTTCTCCAGGATTCCATCATCAGATCTTGTCATGATGGCAATGGGACCAAATGGGGACTATACCGTTTCAAACAAAAAAAGAATTTTTGAAATCGGTCCACGCGTCTTTGAGTAATCGGTGTACATACATAAAAAAAAAAAAAAAATACCGACCGAATTGAGAACCTCCTCCTTTTTGAAGTCGGTTAAAAATGTAGGCGGGCTAACTTGTGATAATAGTCATGGCTCATTATAACTCCTGCATTCAGTCTTAGTCCAAATGTAGACAATAAGTGGATGTCGTCATGTCGAAGGGCGTGGTAGTATCGGGATGCCCTATGGTTTTAATGAGATTTACAACCTTAGCTCCTAACCTCTCATGTCGTATTGGGGCACCATCCCATCCTTATTATCTCTCTGTTCAGCTCATTCAGTGCAACTTAAATAAAATGTTGTGAAAACGCTCTTTCCTTGGCCCCTCTATGTTAAGCTCATTTGGTTGGAAGTTAAATAAATCTTTTAAAAACGCTCATTTCGTGGCCCCTATCAAATTACATTGGAATCTGCGAATGAATGACAGAACGAAATCGATACACCCACCTATCCGAATCGTTTACGGTCATTAAAATATTACTTTTTTACTCACGGCTAATAATCCCTATTATTTCGAAAGTTTTTAGAGTTCCTTATAGAGAATATAGGGAACGGTCTTCATCACTCAGCTTTATGACGCCGCGAGTTTCATCCCCGTGGTTCCCCTTCCCGAAAGAATAAGGGAATAATATAGCCTATAGCCTTCCTCGATAAATGGGCTATGTAACACTGATTGATTTTTTTTGAAATCGGAGCAGTAATTCCTGAGATTAGCGCGTTCAAGCAAACAAACAAACTCTTCAGCTTTATAATAGTTACTAGCCAAAGCCGCGCGGTTTCCCGTTCCCGTAAGAATACGGGGATAATATATAGCATATAGCCTTCCTCGATAAATGGGCTATCTAACACTGATTGATTTTTTTTTAAATCGGAGCAGTAATTCCTGAGATTAGCGCGTTCAAGCAAACAAACTCTAACCTTATAATACTAGCGGATGCCCGCGACTTCGTCCTGGAATCAAACCTAGCACCTCATGCTCTGTAGCCTCGTAGCTAACCACTGCACCCTCTAGGTATTTGCAAAATAACCACATGCGAATTTGCTTAATTAACAAATTAACTAGAACCTTAGATATAAGCCACTTCTAACTTTTCTAATTTCATATGAAAACTAGAAAGTGATTTACCCTTTCATTAATGACTGTGGGTTGTAGTTCTAATAACGAATTCTGTAAAAGCACTAATTATCACTATCTACTATCACTATAAATCGATACATACGTTTACTACAGTAAGTGTTATCTATTTTTAAACCCCGACGATAAGAGGGGTGCTATAAGTTTGAATTGTCTGTTTGCTTGTTTGTCTGTCTGTCTGTACGATAGCTCCAGAACGGATGAAGCGATTTCAATATAGTTTTTTTTTTATTAAAGCCGACTTATATGCGAGTGTTCTTAGATATGTTTGATGTAAATCGGTTGAGCCGTTTAAAAGATGTGTGTTAGCAAATATACTCGATCTCAAATGAAAGAGAATATTGATGACTTGATCGAGAGTGTAATTAATAATTTCATGACATTGGGGGATTTTTCAAAATTTTCAATTTTATGTTATAGTTAATTTCTTTTATGCTAGCCACTCACCATCCAATAAGTCCACGTGCCTGCAGTGCTAACGACAGGACATCCGATAAAACTGATCGTGGGCCTTATTTATAAACTGGAAATGAAATTTAAACCCCAATTTAGTAAATTTGTAAATCTTTGTTAAAATATGCATAAAAAGTGCAAAATGTGTGTCTTTGTTGCCGACGCAAAAAGAGGGGTGTTATAAGTTTGACATACCTACCTGTCTGCCTGTCTATGGCACCATACAGATGCCACAGACAGGCAGACAGACTCTCGGACGGATGAAGCGATTTCAATTTAGCTTTTCGTATTAAAGACGAGAGTTCTTAGATATGATTGATGAAAATCGGTTGAGCCGATTAAATGTTGTGTGGGTGAAAGTGGGGAAGAACAACCAAATGTCTGCAAATATACTCGATTGGGGTCTCAAATGAAAGCGCACTGAAAGAGAATATTGATCGAGAGTTTAATTAATAATTTTATGAACTTCGGGGGTTTCAAAATTTTCAATTTTATTACTAGAGCTAGTTAAAGGGTTATTTACCGGGAAAATCTCTGCAACTGAGGTGTGCGAGACAATTTGAGTGTAAAAGATTAAACTAAGTTCGGAATAACCCTTCATTCATTAAGGGATTCGCCAAAGCCCTTTATGGCCGGAAAGGGAGACATCGCGTTCGTACGCGTAATTTGGAGGGAATAAATTTGCTGCCTTTTAAAATGGATTTTTTTGGAAAATTAGGTAAAAAGTAATAAGGTAAATGATGCGAAATACACTTTGTAAGGCATAGCAGGATTAACTTTCTTTTTCTTTTTATGTATTTTCTGTAGATCCGTATTGGATCGCATCAATATATACCTGTACTAAAAAAGATTTGATTGTTTGTTTGTATGTTTTGAATGTTTAAGTATGTTTTGATCGCTAACTGTGGGCCTTATAATAAAACCCAGAGTCACACAGACGATGGAACGAGCTATGCCAGGAGTATTTCTGCGTGATCGAATCAGAATTGAGGAGATCCGCAGAAGAACTAAAGTCACCGACATAGCTCAACGTGTCGCGAAGCTGAAGTGGCAATGGGCGAAGTTGGGGTCCCAAGGTGTTGGAATGGCGACCCCGCACTAGAAAGCGCAGTGTTGGTCGACCCCCCACCTGGTGGACTGACGACATCAAGCGAGTCGCAGGTATTCGCTGGATGCAGGCGGCTCAGTATAGTGATGTTTGGAAGTCCCTACAAAAGGCCTATGTCCTGCAGCGGACGTCCATCGGCTGATATGATGATGATGAGGATGATGTTTTGAATAGGTTCTGGAACTACTGAACCAATTTGAAAAATTCTTTTACAGTACTGAAGGTACACTATCTCCGAGTGCTATAGGCTATATTTTATCCCATATTCTTACAGTTATTGTACTATTACATAGTCGTACAATATTCTGGGACACCTACGGGTAGAATTCATAAAATTCTTGGAATATACAGGGTGTTGTTGCGCCAAAAAGTTGCTAAATTAATTAAAGTTACTAAATTCATAAAAAGTTCGCAAAAGGTTCACGCTATTTGATTCAAAATTAGCGTATTCACATTTGCGTGTAAGTTAATCAGTGCGATTAAGATCGCAATTTAACTTTGCGTGGGTTTTAATTCGCGGATAGAGAATATTATAGCCATAGACTAATAATAAGCAGACGGTATCTTGCTGTAAACAATTGAAGCACCATAAGAGTGCCGAGTGTGTGTGAAGTGTGCCAATACTCTTACATACACTTTTTTTTTAAGAATATTTGCCATATTTTTTTTAATATGACCCCATTCTCCTCCATCTAGTCGGGAAAAACAGTTCTAAGAGTGGGTACGACAATAGACCAACAGGTCGAGGATCACCACCCCTCGGTGATGAGTCCAACTGCTCTTACCGAGCTATTGAGGCTATATAAAATATAAGATGTAGGAAATTAATGGCGGTCTGTCTTCAATAACTTAATATGTGCATCTGAGTGCGTGACGCCGAGTTTACGTTTATATGCGAACTGCCAGAATTGGGTTGTGTCTCTTTTTAGTTCAGAAAATGGAGTCTGCACTTTTTATTAAGTCTATGATTATAGCAAAATATTTCTAGAAGTTGATAAATTTATTAAACATCTAAACAAGGTATAATTTATTCGATCTTAAATTAGAATTTGTTGTAAACTTGTTTTATTTGCGTGGGTCTTGTTTGTCATTTAGTTATCGTGATACGTGATAGCCAAGTGGATATGACCTATGCTTCCGGTTCCGGAGGGCGTAGGTTCAAATCCGGTCAGGGGCATGCACCTCCAACTTTTTAGTTGTGTGCATTATAAGAAATTAAATCACACGTGTCTCAAACTGTGAAGGAAATATCGTGAAAATACCTGCATACCAGAGAATTTTCTTATTTTTCGGCTTGTGTGAAGTCAATCCGCATTGGGCCAGCGTGGTGGACTATTTGGCCTAACCCCTCTCATTCTGAGAGGAGATTCGAGCTCAGCAGTGAGCCGAATATGGGTTGATAATGATGATGGTATATAAAGCCACAAAACGGCTAATTATATGTCGGTCTCATTTTCATTAATTAACGCCAGGGCTCGCGCTTGAGGTCATATTTTACAGAAAACTTTGTTAAGCTGCTATGTTGTTGAATTCATTCAACTTTTCCGAGTACCGTTAAATTTATTTGATACAAAATTGGGGTATTAAAGTTGGTGTGTAGGTAATTTTGAGCATACATTTAAACTTCCATGCTAATATTAGGTTGGGAAAAAAGTAATTCATATTTTTACGTGATTTTCGTTTAACATTGTTTGGATTGTACGATTTACATCAAATAAACACTACTAGCTTATAATTTACTAGCTGACGTCGAGCAGCTTTGCCCGCGTGGTTCCCGTTCCCGTAGGAAAATGTGGATAACATACACACATTACTTGTGACAATAATAGACTATATTTTATTTCCGTATTCTCACAGGAACAGGAACTAAACTACGGAACTATGCTAGTATGACCGCTGGGCGTCGGCTTTAAGGCCTAGTTCGGACTACTTTAGCATTTTAGTCGAGTAGCATACTACTTGCTACCGCCTAAAACTCGTTCGAACTCGACTAAAATACTAATATAGTCCGAACTAGGCATTACAGATCCATACGATCCGATGTCTATCGTTAGATTGAATCGCAAACCTCAATCGCCTCTGTTTTATACAAACAAGGCGCGAGTCAATTGACTATCTAATTAAATTTTATTTGAAAGTGGTAAATGATGTTTACATAAAATACAGTTTTAGTTCATTAATCATGAATTAATCCCAACTTAATTAAATATTTGAGGTTGGTTTTAGGAGCTTTTTGACGTCACCACGCGGCTATATCTACCACATTAGCGTGTAATAGTTTAGGTACCTTATCTTTACTATCTATACTAATATTATAAAGCTGAAGAGTTTGTTTGTTTGATTGAACTAGCGCGTTCAATCAAACAAACTCTCAAACAAACAAATCTCAGAAACTACTGGTCTGATTAGAAAAAATCTTTCAGTGTTAGATAGCCCATTTATCGAGGAAGGCTTTAAGCTATATATTATCTCCGTATTCCTACGGGAACGAGATCCACGCGGGTGAAACCGCGCGGGGTTAGCTAGTTATATTTTATTGTGGTAGCACACGGCCGCGACTTCGTCTGTGTGTTATTTAAGCTAGAAAATTTATTAATTCTCAATCAACGGTGAAGGAAAAACATCGTGAGTGAACCTGCATACCTGGGAATTTTCTCAATTCCCTACGTGTGTGAAGTTTGCCAATTCGCATTGGGCCAGCGTGGTGGACTATTAGCTTAACTCCTTTCATTCTGAGAGGAGACTTGTGCTCAATAATGAGGCGAATATGATGATGATGAAATCAATTTACACAAAATTTTGACAAATTAAAATTTCTTCAACTCTTAATCATGAAAAAAAATACGAAATATAATGTGATTCAAGAATTTTTAAAATACAACCCCTAAAGTGGTGAAATAGGGGTTGGAAGTTTACATTGATTTCCACGCGGACGAAGTCGCGAGCGTCCGCTAGTTAATGATAAAATCAACTATCTTACTACCCATAGACTAATAACATTTGCTAAAAACTTTTGATAACTACCCTCCTCCCAACTTGTACCAATAACGAGGTTATTAAAAGTTACTAACCAGCTGTTTTTTTTATTGTTGCTTTATTAATAGTCGTGCATTGTCTTACAAATTGCGTGGTACACTATCTCGTTCCGACGCTCAGAATTTTCTATTTCCTGGTAACTCAGTTAGCTACCAGAATCAAGAATTTTCATAAATAAAACAGTTAATCGTCTCTTTTAGATGTGGCTACTCACGAAAAATTAACTTGATAGTAATCAAAGTCAAAATTCATTTATTTCAAATAGGCTTAGTTTACAAGCTCTTTCGAAACGTCAGGTAATATTTAACTTAAGATAATGGTGATAATAATTATTCGAAAACTTAAAATCAAAGTTACGAGGATTCCAAACGCGCCATGGTCCGAGAAGAGCCCACAACAAACTCAACCAGGTTTATCCTTTTTTAGTTTATCACCATTTAACAATAGGTATATAAGTAGCCTGTCATGTAATACATTTCATTTCCAAGCAATTTTGTCATTTACGTAATCATTGACACTATAATATGACTTTTCTATAAGCTTACGTTTAATAAAAACTTTGAACTTATAATCCGTTGCACAAAATATCAGTAATAGTATAATCAGTTGCACAAAATGTTCTACAGATCCCTGACTATATCATTGGAAATAAATCATTTACAGTTGACAAGCATATTCAATTCCGGTGAATATCAGATAATGATTTTGTGTGCTCATAAATTTCCAAATAATAATCACATTATACGTGCAACAATAAACAAAAATCGGTAACACATTTTTCAAAGGCTGTCAATTATTTCCCTTACAAGGAAAACATCTTCTCTTATTCAGATTATCTTTCCAGCAAGGAAAACAATATTTTATTCAGAAAACACCGCATTTTCCGCCGCGAATATATTTCGAGGCGGATTTTTCTCGGAGTGAAAAAATTATACAATTCGCGCTGACGAGGAATTTAATTTACTTTATCACTGTAATTTTATTGTGATAAATCGGTAATTTGTGTCTTTTTACGATCTAATAAATATTTATAAAATTAAACGTTTCTTTGATCTTATGGATCAGTTAAAATGAAAGGTAGTTTAGAAAATACAAAATCCAGCGTAAACAGAGAAACGAATATCTTTGTAATCCATCGATTCGCCTTTTTCCTGGAAAGTTCATGTTCGTAAGAAATTAAATATCACAAACGTTGAAGGAAAAACATCGCATGGAAACCTGCATACCAGAGATTTTTCTTAATTCTATACGTGTTTAAAGCATTTGGCAAAACGTCGTGGACTAAGGCCTAAGACTGCTAGTCCACCGAAGAAAGAAATACCTGGCCGAGCAGTAAGCTATTAAAAATACGTTAATGATTTGGCTGGTGGGCTTCGGCCGTGGTTAGTTACCCTACCGGCAAAGACGTACCGCCCAGCGGTTTAGTGTTCCGGTACGATGTCGTGTAGAAACCGAAAGGTGTGTGGATTTTCCTCGTCCTAACAAGTTAGCCCGCTTCCATCTTAGACTGCATCATCACTTACCATCCGGTGAGATTGTAGTCAAGGGCTAACTTGTAAAGAATAAAAAAAAAATGACGATCATTAAAATAATAATCGGAACTATTTTCATATCCCGTAGGTAATGTATTCCATTTACGAGCAGTTGCGTAAAGTGAAAATTTCAGCAAACGAACATTATCATGAGTGGTATTTTAACTGTATTTCGGTGCACTATAAATTTTACCCCGCATGTAACTATTATCTAAATGGCTTTGATAACTTTAGGCTATGTCTAGTTTGGTTGATTTACGGGTTAATCAAACATTAACAACTAAAGCCTCAATGGATCCCAGTTAAGGGTCCTTCGGGATGCTACTAAAGATTTCTAGGAGGAAAGACTCGAATCCATCATTTCCTTGTCCATGAATATATAATAATTTATTTATTTTGCTATTATCCGCAAAAAACCGACGAACCCATGTGACAACGTCACCCAGGTCCTGACTGATGTTCTCATTTCATGAAGATGCTCCGGTTTCGGGGTGAAACGTACGTAGACAGTATTTTGTCAGACCTGGGTGACGTTGTCACATGGGTTCATCGGTTTTTCGTGGAAAATAGCAAAAGTAATAAATTTTTATATATTCATGATGAACTTCCGTAAAGTAACGGCTGCTTCTATCCAATATATCCTTGTCCAACAAACAACTAAACCCTTAATGGATCCCAGTTAAGGGTGGTCCGGGATACTACTGAAGATTTCTTGGAGCCTAACTTAGCACTCCATCGTCTTGTCCTTAGTCCACTTATATGAGGTCGGGCGTCGGCAATGTATGTCATTCTATTCCATTCACTCCATACGTCAATTCATCATAATTTTTTTTCGAGTACTTTAAGAAAAACAGACGAATTCAAGTAACAAAACTTAACGCCCAGAAAGCTCTTACTTTTCTGGTTTTACTAAGAAGCCGGAACTTTTTGAGGACATGTTATTAAAAAAAAAACCACTAAGTGCGTGTCGGGCCACGCGCAGTTTAGGGTTCCGCAGATTAGTTAGCACTTTAATCCCTTATATAATGCACAAAAATACCGATAACGATACCCCACACCATGGGATTGACGATAAAATATTCATTCTCACTTTGCATGTAGGAAAGGAACAACAAAACATTTTTTTTTTCAAATTTTCTTTTTACCACTATAAAGACGTAATTAATATACACACCCGCGGACAGACGGACATGGCGAAACTATAGGGGTTCCTTGTGGACTACAGAACCCTATAAACATACGCGTTGAACCTCATCTTTTTTAAATTGTTTAAAATGTATTAAAGATCTGCTACTCAGTTTGTAGGGTATTTTAGTGCCCAAGCAACCGGCGTGTTAACGAAAGCTTATTAAAGTGTTTTTAGAATAAGACCATTGACTGAAATACATCAGATTAATAACGGTTGACTCCTTTTTGATAAAACTTTTACCAGATTATCGTTATATTGATTCTATTTGCTGTTCTTTATAAAATTTAAACTGTGCATTGTTATTTGTTACAGGTTTAGCAGTTCCATTCATCGAACTGACGGTAGCTCACGCATCCGTACTGACCATCTTGGCGATAAGCTTCGAGAGGTACTACGCCATCTGTGAGCCGCTGCGAGCTGGCTACGTCTGTACCAAGACTCGCGCTACGCTCATTTGTGGGCTGGCGTGGTTCTTCGCTGCCTTGTTTACTAGGTCAGTGTGTAACAAGCTTAAAGGTACTATGTTTCAACATAACGCTAATTTTCAGGCGATTTAGGAGTCAAGTTTCGCTAATGAGTGTCCCAATATAATCATTTGCCAGCTGACTTAGCTAGTCAGCTAGGTTAGTTTCTAACAACCCTAAAGGTAAGAAGTAGCTATGTACCGCTAATTTCCACGTGATTTAGGAATCACACCACGCTTATACCTCGTGACCTTGGGTGGTTCTTCGCAGCCTTGTTTACTAGGTCAGTGTGTAACAAGCTTAAAGGTACGATGTTTCAACATAACGCTAATTTTCAGGTGATTTAGGAGACGAGTCACAATATGTGGCCATGTGTGGTCGCCGCTTCATGTACTTGGTTAGTATATGACAAGCATAACGATAAGACGTAGCATTGTAGCGCTAATCTTTAGTTAGTATGGCGCTCAAGCCACGTTGACACGTGGCCTTGTGTGGTTCTTCGCTGCCTTGTTTTCTAGACAAGTTTGTAAGGAGCACATAAAAAGTTAAGGCTAATTTTCAGGCGGTTAAGGAGTCAAGCCACGCTTATAATTTGTGGCCTGGCATGGTTCCTTCCGCCTTGTTAACTAGGTTAGTGTGTAAAAGGCATACGGTACGGCGACGACGTCGCGTTAATTTTCAGGCGATTTAAAAATCGAGTCACGGTGCTATGATATGATCCTTTTCCAGCTGCTTTACTGGGTTAGTATGTTACAAGCAAAAGCCACGACGTAGCAACGTTACGCTAAATTTCAGGTGATTGTACTAGGTGCCAATAATGGTTCTTCGAGGAATGGAACTACGCTTACGCCTTGCATGATTATTTGCCGCCTTGAATACTTGGTTAGTATTAAACAGAAAAATAATGCTAATTTTTAGGTGAAATTACTGCAGAATTGTTTATAAGTTGACTCGAGCGTGATTCTGCGCTGCTTGTTAACTGAGCAGAGATAATAGGTATGACAACCTAGCAATGTAATGCTAATTATAATAGTATTATTGAAAAAACTGCGTGCTTTATGTGACTGCACCAGCATTCACAGAACCTGAATTGTATGTCAACTTTCGTGGTTTATCTATCTTAATAGGTCATTATACAACAAGCTGTGGTATTGGTGATGCAAAATCAGCGTGTTTGTCATAGTTTGTACCATGATTTACGTCACGCTAATTTTTAGGTTTTATGTGATGTAATGTATAAATATAACAAAACGAAAATAGAACGCTGATTTTAAATAAGTCGATTAAGCTAGGTTGTCTGTACAAAGAAATACGACAACACTTTGCGAATTCGTTTGAATTGTACCCAGCCGTGGTTATCAAATTAATGTAGGTACATCAAGAAACGTAACTTATAACAACGTACGCTAACTTTGAAGTGCTAATTCCTGTCAACTCGTGCGTATTACAACGCGACTAGCATTGCCAGGCGTCCGGATAAAGCCGGACATAGTTGGGCTTTTTAATTGCATGTCCGGCAAAAACATACGGCGTCTTTCTTTGGCTAGGCTTTTTACATTTCTACAACTTAATTTTTTACTTGAATGATTGGACTTTAATTGAATGATTAATAACTATTAATAATAAATTACTAAGACTGGTTCGATTTTATTTATATTTTATTAAAATTTAGCATCATTTATAATAATAGTCAACAAATAATAATTAATAAAATAAAAAAACTCGACTGCATAAAATATAAAAACTGAAAAGAAAAAAAACAAGTTGTAACCAAAGCAAAGCAATTTGAAAACAGTCAGGCCTTTTCACCCTAATGTCCGGTCAAACTGACTAGTCTGTCCGGCTATTGGGTTGCAACAACCTGGCAACCCTAAACGCGACGTATGTTTCAATGTAACAAAGCGTGAGTCACACTCAACTTGCTTTTCGAAGTTCTTCACCATTAAGTTAGCTTTTTTAGCCTTAGTCTATTTCTATTCGACTCCTACCCCTATTACCTATCTCAATATTTAGGATAATGTGGATTAGTTGCCGTGATTAATAGATTAGTAAGGTCTCACATTTGCAAATCCTTGGTTAGCTTAGTTTTGGCCTTCCTGGCGCAGTGGTATGCGCGATGGATTTACAAGACGGAGGTCCTGGGTTAGGGCTGGGGCGATTGACGTTTTCTTAATTGGTCCAGGGCGTTCTGATGAGAAGCTTCGGCTGTGGCTAGTTACCACCCACCGGCAAAGATGTATCGTCAAACAAGTTAGCGTTCCGGTACGATGTCGTGTACAAACCGAAAGGGGTGTGGACTTTCATCCACCTCCCAAAAAGTTAGCTTCGATCTTAGATTGCTTCATCACTTCTCGTCACTGTACTAGGAAGGCAGTGTTTTTTTTTAACTTTACAAATTAGCCCTTGACTACAATCTCACCTGGCAACTGATGATGCAATCTAAGATAGAAGCGGGCTAACTTGATAAGTGTAGGATGAAAATCCACACTTTCGGTTTCTACACGACATCGCACCGGAACGCTAAATCGCTTGGTGGTAATTCTTTGCCGGTAGGGTGGTAACAAGCCACGGCCGAAGCCTCCCACCAGCCAGACGTGGACCAATTAAAAAAACATCAACGGGCCTAGCTGAGGATCAACCCTAGGACCTCCGTCTTGTAAATCCACTGCGCCACGGAGGTCGAAATGTTTCAACTAATAAAACTTTAATATTTAACAAAATAAGGGACATCCTGTATACTGTACATAATAAGGGACATCCTGTATACAGTATATTGCGTGAATAATTGTCGCATGTTAACGAAGCCAATAAACAACTAGGTACTTCTTTTAATTTGGACTTCACACGGCTAATGCGCCCATTCCATTTCGGGAGCTATTTTTATTGGGACGAAAGAAAATAAAACGTTGTGAAAAGCAGTAATGACTTTAGCAATTTTCACAAATGTTTTCACGACTTAGCGTTGATCTAAATGAGATGAGAATAAAACTGTGAATTAAAAATTGTTATCATGTTTGTTTGTATAACTTAGTTCTAAATATGCGCCAAGTGCGAGTCGGACTCGTGCTCATAGGGTTCCATACCATTATCTGTAAAAACTGCAAAATTATCACTGGGCTATCACGGCTCTTTTAAGAGCAGTGTTAGCCCAGTGAATATAACCTCTGCCTCCGATTCCGGAGGGTGTGGGTTCGAATCCGGTCCGGGGCATGCACCTCCAACTTTTCAGTTGTGTGCATTTTAAAAAATTAAATACCACGTGTCTCAATCGGTGAAGAAAAACATCGTGAGAAAACCTGCATACCAGAGAATTATCTTAATTCTCTGCGTGTGTGAAGTCTGCCAATCGGCATTGGGCCAGCGTGGTGGACTATTAGCCTAACCGCTCTCATTCTGAGAGGAGACTCGAGCTCAGCAGTGAGCCGAATATGGGTTGATAATGATGATGATATATGTATATGATTATTATTATACAAGGATCTCCCTTACTTCTTTGAGTAAGTGAAATTACAGGGGAATCCCTGATCGCAACACCGCAATTAGAAGTTAAACATTTGTAGATGCACCGGCAGAGCTCGCGTCGGTTTATAAACTTGTGTCGCAGTTTGGTCCCAAGTTGCCAACTCAGTTTAACTTTACTCTTGATTTCTCGCAAAACTAACTTTGAATTTCGTTGTTGCAAGACCTTCATTAGATACATGGGGAATAAAATGCTAAGACTTTATCTATCTATTCATACATCCATCATACCTCCGTATAAATAATAAAAAATGTTTATAACAATAAAATTGTTATAAACATTTCAAAAAAACAAAATCACAAAAAATATCTAAAAAGCGAAAAATAATATCGTATGTGTTACCTTCTGAACACTTTGAAGGCGCTGCCAAGCCAGTGACGTATTAATTAAAGCCGTTTCTGAAAGATTCTTTATGATTTAATTGGCTTTAGTTACTGTGTTGACACCGCCTTCAAAGTGATCAAATTTTTAAATTTTTTTGTTATAGATAGCCAGATATTTGAGACTCAGACTATATATTATATTCTAATAAACACGAAAGTTTGTTGGGACGTTTGTTACTCTACCGCCGCAACTACTGAACCGATTTGGCTGAAATTTGGAATGGAAATAGATTTTACTCTGGGTTAACATTTAGGCTTCATCACGGAAAAATCATGATTTCCGAGGGATTTGTGAAAAACTAAATTTCACGCGGTCGAAGTGTAAAAATAATAATTATTACCTCACGACACCAATATAATAAAGTAATAGATAATGCAGAATTTTAACTTTGTCTTAAAATAGTCTTGATAAATGTTCACATTTCTATAAACCAATCATATATTTCGCTATTGATTAAAAAAATCATTACAAACCACCAAAACAATTTAACCATCAAAAGTTTGTAATCAAAACTTAAACATTCACAATATTATTGGATTAGTTTTCAAACAACAAAGTCAAGTCCTTTGCTATCTCATTCTAATATTACAATAGAATAGCTATCCTGTAATATTCTTAGCAATGCAATAACACTGCGTACGACTAAAATACCTTTGTCGTCTACTAAACATGCCCTATAGAAGTGAACTCACTGCGGGCCATGAGAACAAGCGATGTGGACAGCGGTGAGAGATTTCGGCATTTCACACGTAGTCTATTACATATTGTAGCCTTTATATTTTAATAAAAGCTGAGCTGATCATCCAAATTCAAAATACACCGTTAAAGATTAAACTTTAAGGGGATCTAGTCAAAGATATTTATGAAGTTATATGATTGGCAACTGTGGATAGGACTTTTTATTTCGAAGAAAATTTAATAAAATTAAAGGGTTGCCTACCAAAATTACTTATGGTAGGGAAGGCTGGAAAACTTTCAGCTATTGTAAATTAATGAAATTATAGCTATTATAGACTTATATACCTAACACATTGAGTAGAGAAACTCTATAAATGAGCTTATCCGTAGAAGTTCGGTCGTATGCATCATTGTGTTTAGGTCTGTATCACTACATTATTATCAGGTATCATTCTAGATAGGTATTTGATAGGTTTTTTTTAAAAAAATATCGATACCTTACATCAAATGAAAGTAATTTAAAGTTAAAAATTAACATCGAAAACTCACTTAATTTCAAATGATATGATTAACTAATCTTGGAATAGAAATATAGTAGGAAATAATAATGTGAGATGAGCGAGAAAACAAAAGCCTTCTGCCACTTGAATTAAAATGACGTTAATAATGTCTTATTAGATTGTTAGACG
Organism: Bicyclus anynana; assembly: GCF_947172395.1. Taxonomy (NCBI): domain Eukaryota; kingdom Metazoa; phylum Arthropoda; class Insecta; order Lepidoptera; family Nymphalidae; genus Bicyclus; species Bicyclus anynana. The sequence continues at coordinate 6,692,558 of NC_069106.1, read as the reverse complement.
ATCGTAAAACCGATTTAACACTGTTGCTTCAGCCCAGCATATGTACGGTGCGAATTTTTCAGCGGCAAATGCTCGTGGCCCAGGTAATAGTGTATTATGCTGTTATTTTAATAATATACGAGTTTATTTTGACACTGAACACTGAAATGGTTTCAATAAAGTCATAAGGGTTCAGTAATTTATTCTGTAAACGAGAGGGTGTTTGTACTTACGAGTGTAAGAGTATTTATTTACGCTGTTGCTTACAGCTTCACTTACGTCATTAAATTTTTTTTACTATGTATTCATAAATTTTTGACTAACTGCCTCGTTGGTTCAGCGGTTAGTCTGTGTCTCCGGATTATAAGGTCTTTAGGATATGGAGCTTAGGGTCAAAAAGCTGCTCTAATGTGAGTGTGCGAGCACAGAGTTTTTTTTTTTTTTTTTTTAATCTATAAGTTTTAAGGGACTTTTATTATAAATAACATGTCAGTCCCATCGTACCCTAATTAACAATGACAATAACATGATAAAAACAAGAATCTTCCGTTGATATTACATATTATATAAAAAAAAACAAACTAATTTTTCTAATCTTAATTAAAATGAAAATTTATCTTAATTATAACCATGAGTTGGAGTATTCAAAAGATTATTTATTCAGAAATATCTCAATAAAAGATTTGAAACTTTCTGATGTTGGTTGACAAAGAAGAGCACAGGGTGATATTTGATTCTGTAACGATCACTAACAACCCATATTAGGCTCTCTGTTGAGCACAAGTCTCCTCTTAGAGAGGATAGGCTAATTTAGTTCACCACGCTGGCCCAATGGACCCAATTACCAGACATCACACACGTAGAGAATTAAGAAATTTCCCAAGTATGCAGGATGCCTCACGATGTTTTCCTTGACAGAAATTAAATACCATAATTAATTTATTAAAATGCACATAACTGAAAGGATGTGTATTCCTCGAACCGGATTGGAGCACGTGCCCGAGGCAGAATTCACTTCCACAGGGCTATCACGGTTCTTTTTGACTTTTTTGAACGATCACTATCAGACGTTAGTTAAGTCAGCCATTGACAGTTAATTATTTTCACGTTTCTACAGCGCAAACGGCAGCGAAGACGTTTCTATGTCGAGCCGTCATGCACGCAGTGACTAATACACTATCAGTTATAGTCGTGTGTGCTGCAAAAACGTGAGAATAATTGATCGTCAATGGCGTGCATTAGACGGCTCGACGTGCCCAACGACACGGGTGTAACACCACCAACTTCCTAACTCCGGGTTGAGAATTTTCACTTTTCATTTTTGTTTCCAAAAGTCCAGCATTGAAGTCCTAGACATCATTTTGCGAAAACTAACCAATGATTCATCGTGGCCTCACTATTATCTTTGGCTATAACTATTGAAATTGGTGCTGTTTTGACAGACAGCCAAGTACAAAGTTTCCCCATTTAATTTCACCGACACGAAACTGTGGGCAGCACCAAAGTCAACAAAAACAGCCCCAATCATTATTCAAATATTTCCAATTCGTGCCGACTTATACAGTATCAACAGCAATTTACCAGTGTCAATAGTAAAGGTTATTTTTGCGATTCGTATCTGTCATAATGTCCGTGCTATGTTCGGAATATCTCTGCGTGATCGAATCAGAAATGAGGAGATCCGCAGAAGAACCAAAGTCACTGACATAGCTCAACGAGTCGTGAAGCTGAAGTGGCAATGGGCGGGGCACATAGTTCGAAGAGCCGATGGACGTTGGGTTTTCCAAGATGCTGGAATGCCGACCCCGCATTTGAAAACGCAGTGTTGATCGACCCCCCACCTGGTGGACTGACGACAACCGAGTTGCAGGGATTCGTTGGATGCAAACTGATTTTGTTACTTTTGTTTTTACGTAGAGAATTTGGAAAATTCTCTGATATGCAGGTTTCCTCACGATGTTTTCCTTCACCGTTTGACACACACATAACTGAAAAGTTGGAGGTGCATGCCTTGGACCAGATACGAACCCACACCTGCCAGAACCAGAGGCAGAGGTCATATCCACTGGGCTATCACATTTCATGTAAGGAAGCTAAAATTGTATAAATTTTCATCTAATTACGATAAAAGATTTTTAATAGATTTTAAAATTTTATAATCTTATTTATTTTGCAAATATCCAGATAATTTTTGCTTTTTATGTATAAATTAGTTAACATTGACCTTATTTACCCGAATGAATCATAAAAATCTATATATTTAAACCTAATCATCATCCCCATTGAGTATTGCTGCTAAAGACACCACGGTCTAAAGTCCATATTTGGCTACCTTACTTACCCGTAGTCCATGAAATGGTCTAGAAATAGACCCATAGTCTAGAAAAGGGCTCAAAAACTGTCAACCTTTCTTTGTCTTTCTTTGAACCTATTTCAGTTTGTTTTGTATAAAGAAACAGTTTCGAAAAACGAATGGTATAAAAACTAAGCACCTTTGTAAAGCACCGTATGTCTTACTATATTTCGTTGGGGTCTAATACAGGAATCTTATTGGAGAACCCTTTTTGGGGTCACTATAAATCTATTAAAGCTAACATAGGTTATCCATGAATTTTGTGAATAAAATCAAGACTATGTGTTCAGATCATCTCTCATTAAAAACCCCTAGAAAGAAAAAATAATAAAGTTTCGTTTTTGGCAAGTTATTGATATATTAGCCGGTTCCCTGATAATTTAACTTTCTATAGGTAAAGAAGGTCCGGTAATTTTCGAAGGTCAAACATTTCCTCTTTCTAATCTATATATATAAAAGAAAGTCGGGTTTGTTACAACACTTATAATTCGAGATCTGCTGGACCGATTTACATGGTTTCTGATTTGTTGGATTTGTCTCTGCCAAAAATAGCAGAATACATCTTAAAAAACAATGAAAACTCGACGAATAAATAATTATGAAATATGAATAATTTTCCATAAATGTTAAATTGTTTAGTACCTGTCATATATTTGTTGTCCATCCTGTCAAATACTGTTTATGTAATGATTGACATTTATACGTGCGTTCAGAAATACTGACAAATGATTAACATTTACGCGTGCGTTCATAAATTTATTTTGTGTAAATTAAAGTAGGGTAGGGTAGGGGTAGGGTAGGAGTAGGGTAGGAGTAGGAGTAGAGTAGTGTAGGGTAGGGATAGGGAAGAAGTGTCATAAGTCAAAGCGAAGCTTGACCGGGTCCGCTAGTATTAGTATAGATTATTATCAAAGAGAATATTTTTTTGAATATATAAATAAGAACTAATATTATATTATATTGTATTCGTATTTACAATTAATATTAACAATAATAAAAATGAATATTGCAAAGAAATATAATAATAATTTTGAAATATTCATTGCAAAGAAGTCAGCGTTAATATATTTGTCGGCTATTCTCAACAGAATATGCCTTCCGAATCACCGGTAGACACAAATAATAAAAGTTCACAACAAAGCCTACTTTAGAAACACTAATTTCTTAGTTTAATAGAATACATTTTGACGGCCTCCGTGGTGCAGTGGTATACGCGGTGGATTTACAAGACGGAGGTCCTGGGTTCGATCCCCGGCTGGGCAGATTGAGATTTTCTTAATTTGTCCAGGTCTGGCTGGTGGGAGGCTTCGGCCGTGGCTAGTTACCACCCTACCGGCAAAGACGTACCGCCAAGCGATTTGGCGTTCCGGTACGATGCCGTGTAGAAACCGGAAGGGGTGTGGATTTTCATCCTCCTCCTAACAAGTTAGCCCGCTTCCATCTTAGACTGCATCATCACTTACCATCAGGTGAGATTGTAGTCAAGGGCTAACTTGTAAAGAATAAAAAAAAAAAAAAAATACAACCATGTCCTGAGATTAAATAATGGCAGACGGTAAAGAGGCGGCCCTTAGTTGAAATGACACGTTACTTGCAGCTTCTTCCATTAGAAGCAACAGACTACCCCGACCTCGAGACTGTGAGCAAAAGCCTTTTAGTCGGCTAATTGTTGTATAAATCATATTAACAAGTACTAGCTTAGGCTCGTGATTCAGTTCTTTATGAATTAGGGTTTGTCGGATTACTTACTTAGGTACAAAATTTAGATTTCAAGGAATTATTTATTTCAAAAACAGTATTTGTTGAATTATTTATTTACTAACATAATTTATATATCTGAAGAAATAAAAAAATAATTTTTGAAATCGGTCCAGGAGTCTTTGAGTAATCGGTGTACATACATAAAAAAAATATACCGACCGAATTGAGAACCTCCTCCTTTTTGAAGTCGGTTAAAAATTCAACTTGCTTTAGAAAAAACATTTTTTGTGAACCAAGTGAAAAGTAATATCGTAATTATGTGCAACTGCTCGATTTAAAGTCAAATTAAAATGTATTTTATTTATTTATATTATTATTAAGTAAAATATAATAAACAAAATAATAAAGTTCTAAAAAGAACTGTTTAAAAATTAAACATTAATCAATATATTAAAAATAAATTATAAAATTTTATTTATGACTAGCACATGCCACACGGATTCACACACGCAGTTCCCGTTCCTGTAGGAATACGGGAATAAAATATACCAAGCACCCGAAAATAATTAGGCTTCCCAACAGTGAATGAATTTTTCAAATCGGTTCTCTAGTTTACTAGTAGTCGAAGCCTATTACTAGCCTTGCTATTGTAGCCTTCTATACAGAATAGACAGACAGACAGACGAAAAATTTACTGATTGCATTTTTGGCATCAGTATCGATCACTAATCTCCCCCTGATAGTTATTTTGAAAATACATTTCAATTAAAAAATTGACCTCTCCACAGATTTATCATAAGTATAGTTAATGTTTTAATGGAAAAACCTAAAAGAGGGTAGGTACAACGTCATTAATTAGTAAATTATTTAATATTCTGCTTTTATCACGGAATTTATAGTCAGATTTAGGTTTTTCTATGTTCTGTGTTGTGTTTTTTATCTGTACTATTACGTTTACTAAAAAATATATATTAACTTTTTTTAAATTATCCGGACTGGTTATCAAAGTTATTTGCCATGGTGACCCTATTGGGCAAACCTTTATCGTAGTTTGAAAGCTGCAATAAACGCGGAACGAAACATCGAATGTCGGCCTCACAAATAAACTACTGTTCCGCAGAATCTCTAATACTTACACTTTATTCGTACAGAGTAGACTTCTTGTAGATCTTATATACTACTACTATCTATACTAATATTATAAAGCTGAAGAGTTTGTTTGTTTGATTGAACGCGCTAATCTCAGGAATTACTGGTCCGATTAGAAAAATTCTTTCAGTGTTAGTTAGCCCATTTATCGAGGAAGGCTAAAGGCTATATATTATCCCCGTTTTCGTACGGGAACGGGAACCACGCGGTTGAAACCGCGCGGCGTCAGCTAGTAATATTATAAACGCGAAAGATTGTATGGATGTATGTTTGTTTCGATGTTTGTTACTTAATATTTAACGCCGCTACTACTGAAGCAATTTGACTAAAAGTCAAAGTCAAAATTCATTTATTTAAGGCTTAGTTAACAAGCACTTTTGAAAGGTCAGGATTATGTCATAATTTAATGTAATGGTGGTAATAATAGTCGAAAATTTAAAACTAAAGTTACTAAAATTTGGAATGGAAATAGATTTTCATCATCATCAGTATCAACCCATATTCGGCTCACTGCTGAGCACGAGTCTCCTCTCAGAATGGGAGGGGTTAGGCCAATAAACCTCCACGCTGGCCCAATGCGGATTGGCAGACTTCACACACGTAGAGAATTAAGAAAATTCTCAGGTTTCCTCACGATGATTTCCTTCACCGTGTGAGACACGTGATATTTATTTTTTTATAATGCACATACCTATCTGAAAAGTTGCAGGTGCATGCCCCAGACCGGATTCGAACTTACGTCCTCCAGAATTGGAGGCAGAGGTCATATCGTCTGGCTATAGTGGCATGGCTATAGTAGTATCGTCGTCATCAACCCATATTCGGCTCACTGCTGAGCTCGAGTCTCCTCTCAGAATGAGAGGGGTTAGGCCAATAGTCCACCACGCTGGCCCAATGCGGATTGGCAGACTTGACACACGCAGAGAATTAAGATAATTCTCTGGTATGCAGGTTTCCTCACGATGTTTTCCTTCACCGTATATATAGTAGTATACGGAAGACAAATCTTAATATAACAATGCGAAAGGTCATTCATCACGAAATCTCGAAAATCGCTTGATGTACAAAGTTGAAATTTGGCAGGGAGGTAGTTTATAGTTAGTAGGTATCCACTAAGAACGGATTTTGCTGGATACAAGAGGTCTAAAGGCGTGCGAAGTCGCGGGCGTCCGCTAGTAACTTTTAATTTTATCTACTCTGTAGAAAAAAGTCACTTGTTACTATCTAATATATTGCTCCGTTATATATTGTTCCGTTCGCTAGTAATAGATGGCGTAGCTCGCAAGGCGTTAGCGAAAATGTCCCACTCGCAGGACGCCTGGCGATCTGCTATATTGGATTTTCAATCGGTGGAATATAAGGTGTTTTAAATTTAAATTGGACTTTTATATACTGCCATGTAGTGCGGGGTCGCCATTCCAGCACCTTGGGACCCCAACGTCCATCGGCTCTTCGAACTATGTGCCCCGCCCATTGCCACTTCAGCTTTGCAACTCGTTGAGCTATGTCGGTGACTTTGGTTCTTCTGCGGATCTCCTCATTTCTGATTCGATCACGCAGAGATACTCCTAACATAGCTCGTTCCATCGCCCGCTCTGTGACTGAACTTTCTTATGAGGCCCATAGTTAGCGACCAAGTCTCGGAACCATATGTCATCACTGGCAACACGCAGTCGACCCCTCACCAGGTGGACTGACGACATCAAGCGAGTCGCAGGTATCCGCTGGATGTAGGTGGCTCAGTATCGTGATGTTTCGAAGTCCCTACAAAAGGCCTATGTCCGGCAGTGGACGTCCATCGGCTGATATTATGATGATGATGATCATGATACTGTACCGGTTTCTTCGAAGTTCGAAAACCCGATGGGTTCCAAGGTGCATTATAAAGCGCAGTGTTGGTCGACTCCCCACCAGGTCGACTGACGATATCAAGGCAGTCGCAGGGATTTCTTGTATGCAGACAGCTCAGGATCGTGATGTTTGGAAGTCCCTACAAAAAGCCTGTGTCCGGCGGACGTCCATCGGCTGATGTGATGATGATGACTGGTTTCACCAACTTGAGATAATGGGGATGATGACTAGGTTTGAATATATTGATTTTTATGTTAAATTTGGGTAAATAAGGGCAAAGTTAACTAATTTATAGATAAAAAGCAAACATTGTCTGAATATTTGCATAATAAATAAGATTATAAAATTTCAAAATCTATTAAAAATATATTATCGTAATTAGATGAAATTTCATAAAGTTTTAGCTTCCTTACATTAAATGTGTCAATTTTTAATACATGAACTATAAACATAAACGCACAAATGACAAAGATATTAGTAATTTTGTTTGAACTCCCATACAAATCTAACGATCATTATGTACCTACGACGTCATTAGTTTGTATTTTGTATGGGGCTTTTTTAAGGCATCCGCGGCAGCGCCGCAAATCAGACCCTTTAAATCCCTGTAGCTCCGAAATTAATGACCGCAAATACCTTGTTACTTTTACAAAATTGGTTTCTGAAAGAACCACAGAAATTTTGTAGTTTTAACGTGTTTAATTAAAACATCACTGGCTTTGCACCGCCTTCAAACTGATCAGAAGGTAGCACATAGGTAGGATGTTATTTTTTGCTTTTTAGTTAAAGTTATTTTTTGAGTTGGAAGTCGGTTGAATTTTTTTTATTATACAAAATTGCTTTACTATTAGCGTACTCTTAGTTTATATACAATTTAAAAACCTGTCATCATCCCTTTTGTCGGTCAGTTTTGCCACTTTCTTACTGTCAAATGCCAAAACAAAACTTCTGAAAAACATTTAAACTCATATCTGAAGGTTTCTTTTTAATATTAAAGGGGTACCAGGTAATAAAAAAAACGGCCCTTAATATTAGAAAGAATTAAAGTTTGTGATGTTTTAGTAGGTAATCGCTGGATTTGCTAAACCGGCATCGTACGGGAATGCTAAATCGCTTGGCAGTACGTCTTTACCCGTAGGGTGCTAACTAGCCACGACCAAAGCCTACCACCATACCATACCTGAGCCATCATCATGATCATTTTCGGCTCACTGTTGAGCACGAGTCTCCTCATTCCTCACAACACGAGAGAGGGGTTAGGCCTTAGTCCCAATGAGGATTGGCAGACTTCACACACCTAGAGAATTAAGAAAATTCTCAGGTATGCAGGTTTCCTCACGATGTTTCTCCTTCACCGTTTAAAACACGTGATATTAGTTTTAATTTTATAAAATGCACATATCTAAATGTTTGAGGCGCATGCGGACCGGATTCGAACCCACACTCTCCGGAATAGGAGGCAGAGGTCTCTCTCTATCCACTGTGCTATCGTACATACCAATAATAAATCGTATCTAACTACATTATAATTTATAAGCAAATTAAAATAAGTTACTACTTACATGGAAACTAATTATTTCGTTTTAAACTGTCACTGAAAAATAAATGCAATTATGTGTAAAGCTCAAATGAACCATTACCACCACATCTATACTAATATAATAAAGCTGAAGAGTTTGTTTGTTTGATTGAACGCGCTAATCTCAGGAACTACTGGTCCGATTTGAAAAATTCTTTCACTGTTAGTTAGCCCATTTATCGAGGAAGGCTATAGACTATATATTATCCCCATATTCTTGCGGGAACGGGAACCACGCGGGTGAAACCGCGCGGCGTCAGCTAGTGACTTTATAAATCAGGACAATCGGGAAAATACTGAACTGGATTTTTCAATTTCTTTTAAAATTTATATCTTACGTTTCACTGTGAAACAATTTTCATGCGCCATTTAAACTTTTAAAGTTCATTTATCTTCGTATTTAAGTTACTATTATAAAGAAATACTTCGTATTAAAATTATTGTATGACTTATCAGTATTATCATCACCTTGTTATTAAGATATAGGTACAGAAATAATGAAAAAATGCCCGATTTATGCTTGTTTAATGTTTTAATTCTATGACAAATTAATCTTTGATGATGCAGTCTAAAGGTAAAGGAGTTAAGCATTCACTTGTAACAGAACATCGAACATTCGCCGTTTTTGTATTTGTATTTTGTATTTTGTACTTCAGGTCACGGTTACCTCCTCCAGAATGGCCTTCTAAGGTCCGAGGTCCGAGTCTCATAGGAGACGCCCTTAGAGAGCCGTTCCGTCCTCTATCTTTCTTTCAGCCTTCGGGTCACATCAGGCGATGCTTCTGCGCTCGCCCAACCCCCCCGGTGACGCCGTAGTGGTTCCGCAGGGAGCTATCGGCTCCTACTCAGACAGAAAAAAAAAAAAATGTATTTGTCGAACTGAACAACGAACCGAGCCAAGCATAGAGCTAAATATTGCTACGAATATCTTGAGAATTCTCGATTGCGAACGCTTAATTCGATCAAGCAAATCTTTTTGACGGCCTCCGTGGCGCTATGGCGTGCGCGGTAGATTTACAAGACTGAGGTCCTGGGTTCGATCCCCGGCTGGGATGGATGATTAAGATATGTGAAGTTTTTAATTTCTTAAAATGCACATAACTGTAAAATTGGAGGTGCATGCCCCCAGGATTCAAACCTACGCCCTCCAAGTCGAAGGCAGAGGTCATACCCGCTGGGCTATCTCGTGACGAGGATTTATTATTCTCTATACAGAGCCAATATAGAGAATAATAAATCCTTTAGTTACCCGTGATAGACATCGAACCCGGGACCTCTCTGTCTCTGCCTGGAATCACAGCACTGCGCCAGAGAGGTTGTAAAAAATTATAAAAAAATGGCCGATTTATGGCTAACTTGATTTTTTAAAGTTTTATATTAAAAGTGCAAACGTTTTATGTGTGTTTATATAACACTTTTACATTAAATATTACGTGTGTAAAAGTGACATCTTTGGCTTAAAAAAAAGAGAAAGAACCCTTTGTAAAGCAAGGTTCGTACATATTTCAATTTATATACAGCTGTTATGTACGGAACGCTTTCGATGTTTTCAGCACATTTATTTATTTTAAGCTTCTTTGCACTTCACTTTCATATATTTATAATTTTATTTTCACTTTTATTACACACTCGCCACACTATTTACTTTATATAAAGCACTTATATATAATTTTGTCACATAAAATATTTCAAATGTATATTTATATTAACTTACGCAACTATGATAAATCTTATTCAGCTACTAAGCAAAATAAACTGGAGGATCACGAAAAAACGTGTAATTAAGCCTTATTATCAATATATAGTCTTTATTTACACTCACGCAGGCGGCGAGACGAGCCGCGAGGCGAAGTTCGGGGCGAGAGTGTAAACAGTGTGCTCGTAGTTCGTCTCGGTCCTTGTCTCGTCTCGTGGCGCTCGCGTTCAGAGTGGTTGGTATTAGGCATACGCTAAGACCAATTATTGTATAGGACCTGCCTCACTAGACTTTACTTTTCTGTCAAAGTATATGATCAACGCTCAAATGCGATTATAAAAACTGTCTCTATAGAATCGATGTTAAATAGTTGTAATCGTGTTCGTTGATTAAAGAGCTCCGTAAAAATACCTTTTTGTTTAATTGAATTGTGTAAAAAACGGGCAAAAACTTCTAGTTTAGTATAAGATGTATACCAAATCTAAGCTCGTTTTCCTCAGAAAATGACAGACAATTTTGTTCGTGACTATGAGTGCGATACAGGTCCTTCTATAATTGGTCTGAGGGCATACGAGACAATGTACAACGAGTGAGAACGCGAGTGTAACTGAGCTACAAAGGACAGAGGAGGAGGATGGATTTAAAAAATCATAATACGATTATTTAATGAAAGTCTATCAAGTCTAACAATTCCCACAAAAAATGTTACCAATAAACCTCCAAGTGGCAGAGACCTTCAGTGAAGTCCCGGACTTGTGACCGTTGTATGTAGGGTTAAAGACGTCTTTTAAATTAGTTAACACTCCCCTTCTTCACTCAAGTCATTCTCCCCGCCTATACCAAAATAATCCATGAAGGATTATCCAACAAAAGGTGTGGACTGATCGAACGTCACGACAAGAGTGTACTAGTCGCTCGCCAGCATTCGGCCTCCCGCTACTCCCCACCTAACTCATAAAACATTTCGTACTATCTCTGCTCGTGTGGTCACGATCTAATGACCTCGTCCCGATACGCGCTTGTCGAATCATTCCCCAATAATGGTAAAGGGGCTGGGCTCATCACCGAGAGGACGTGGTTCGATCCCCGCCTGTTTGAGCACTGTCGTACCTACTCCTAACCCAGTATTTTCCGATTAGTGGGAATATTGATCATATTTAAAAGATATAGCAAATATAAAAAAAAAATGCGTAGGCTGTTCTTTCTAAAGACTTGCGTTTCAATAGAAGACGCCAGTTCATTCTTCTCCTAAAGACTAGTAGCATAGATATATTGTAGTATTTAAAAAAAAAAATTCGGTATAATATAGAGTTTGCAGTTTATTTTAAGCTCTTTTTCTATTATTTTATTACCATTTGTTTTTACTTCCAATTTTGCTAATATATCTTGTAAATACACAACAAACTTACAAGCATTCTTACAAAGCACAGAGGTATTGGCAAATAATTTAACTAATATAAATATTTGTAAAACCGTCATATCTTTTCCAAACTAAATACTTGCATTTACGAGTACAGTTATATTAGGAACATTTACTAAAATAATGTTTATTAACTATCATAAACATGATTTTAAAATATAACATTGCATGTTTTCCAGCACAGTATGGTGAAAAGCATTCTTAGAACACGCGATTTTGCAACCCTGTTGATTCAATCTAGAAAAAATAATTGATAAAATTTTCGGGTGGATATTTTGTTATAATAAAATTAGTACAATTAATTCCAAATGTAATTCAAATTATTTGCCAAAACCTAATAGACAGAGAGCCAGCGACAGCCAGACCTTCGTCGTTTTATAAAGCTGATAGTGTTTGTCAGGTCATGCTCACACTATAGGTAAGTATGGTAGCCTTTAATGGAGTTTGGATCATGACAGGTTTCACGGATCAAGATCCTCAACCATCTCTAAGTATAAAGCGTTTGTGCATTTTCATCAGCATAATATGAGAAATTACAACCCCAGTCGCCAGTCAATTAGCGTTATCCCTTCGAAGAACACCATTTAAGATAAAAATATAAGGATCTCTAGCGAAGGGTTGCCATGAAGCTCTCAGGCGAATGGGGATATAATTTCTCATATTATGCAGAGGAAAACATAAAAAAATTACACTTTATACTTAGATGATTGAGGATCTGGATCCTTGAAACCTGCTACAACCACCACGGTCCAAACTTCATAATTGGCTACCATACTTACCCATGGTGTGAGCATGACCTGACAAATTTTCAGCTTTTATAAAATGACGAAGGTCTAGGGTTCACGGGCTCTTAGACTATAATCACTGTTAGATTAGATAATTGCGATGTTTATATTCACATAATATATAGAGAATTATCATTTACTTTCTCTTCTTTTCAGCCCTATCCTGGCGATAGTGGAACTGCACACAGTCAGCAGATCAGACGGCACCTTCTACCAGTGTCTCACCCAAGCAGTCACCTTGTGGCAAACCACATTCTTCGTGATGATCATCATTTTCCTTTACCTCCTACCTTTAGTTATCCTCATTGTATTATACACTGTAATAGCTAAGAATCTGATAACCGCTGCATCTAAAGTAGTCCTAAATAAGACTGTAGATCCTTATAACGCTAGAGCGAGGAAGCAAGTTATTTTGATGCTTGGTACTGTAGTTCTATGCTTTTTCCTATGCCTCATGCCGTATAGAGTGTTAGTTCTCTGGATTATAATTTCACCTTCTGAATTATCTGAAAACGTAAGTCCAGAAAAATGGTACAACCTGCTCTACTTTTCTAGAATTATGCTGTATATAAACTCGGCTATAAATCCTATTTTGTATAATTTGATGTCGTCCAAATTTCGTATTGGTTTTTGTAAAGTGTGCATCTGTTATAATAGATCATCTGAAACACAGAATAGACGAGTGCATAGAACGGTTACAAATGGTTCGACAACCAGTAGCAGTTTATCGCGAACGACGAATAGCTTGAAGAAGCTCTTCACACATAGAAGCAGTTTGGATAAAAGCGATACAGAATACGACAATAAAGACGTCAAAGATGATGGAACGACGAAGAATCGCCTCCTGAACAGAATGTTTCCTAATAAAAGGTTTATACGACAACAATCAGCTCCGGTCTGCGCGAACCCGAAAACGAAAGTAATAAACAGAATGAGAAGCGAAGGCAGCATGCTCGAAGTGTCAGATGTTTTGGACAAAAACAAAGAGTGTAGAAGTGACACGGCGAAGTTTATCGGACATTCCAATATAACTAAAAATAGATTAGATATTGAGCTAGAATCTAATCGCGACCACGGATCGCTGAGGCGCAGTGTTTTAATAAATAGCGCAAAGGCGAAAAGCTTGGAGGTTGACCCTAATAAAAAGTTTGTTTCTTACCAAAAGATTAAAGTAGATTGCGTTGTTGGCTTCCAAAAGTCTAAGAGTGTAGATTATGATTTTCCAGAGAGTTTTGTGTGATGGATATAGTTTGTATAGAAGAATTTATTGTGAGAAAGTTGCCTCGTAAAACTGTCGCGATTCACCGACTCTGTAGTCATATTTGGGAGTTCTTGAATAAGATATGTTAGCTTTTTTGTCATTCCTCGGTTTGTGTGGCAGTTTGTAAAGTATTTTCAAAAAAACGAATTGTCTGTTTTGTTGTATCTTGAAAGTTTAAAAACATGTTTACCGTAAATAGTTTTTTATTTACTATATTTCGTATAAAAATGGACACTGTTATAAATTTTGAATCAGAAAATATGGACTATAAAACCAATACAATTGTTTTATGAGTAAAATGAATTTAAAATGTTTATTCTTAGATATTGTCATGATTGTAATAAAGCCTGACGCCTCGAGCCTAATTTAATATACAGACTATATAAAAAGTTATTTAAAAGTGCATCTTTTATTTGACAACCACAATACAATGTTAACCCAAATTCATATAAAATTAAAACTTGAATATTTTCATATTAATTTATTATGAAACACAGTTTCCAACCCAGATCAAACTCAGTTTGGATCGTGCCGCGTTGCAAGAACCAGCTCATGACTAAGGGTTCCAAACTCGTTGAGCATACTCCGACGTTGTATAACGTGAGTTTTAGCCGTGTTTCATAATAAATTAATATGAATAACACTTACGATAGTTTAAGTCAACCATTGACGATCAATTATTCTCACGTTTCTGCAGCGCAAACGGCAGCGAAGACGTTTCATAAGTCGAGCCGTCATGCACGCAGCGACCAATACACGATCAGTTATAGTCGTGGGTGCTGCAGAAACGTGAGAATAATTGATCGTCAATGGCGTGCATTAAATTCTAAAATGAAATATTTTCTTTTCAAAAGTTGAAATGAAGTAGTATAATCTAGTCCTGCCTAGTCTAGTAGGTATATACCTACTAGATTTGCAAATCTAGAAAATACTAAATCGATTTCAAACACTCTTTTATTATTATAATCCTACATATATTTCGAATAGGTTTAAAGCCATAATCATGATCCAGTAGTTCCAACACCAACAAAACCAATGGAAGACAACATTGCTACTTGGCAGTAGAAATACATGGCGATTGGAAAAAATATTTGGCACATAGAACAATAACTCTACGATTACTCAACACAGATAGGAGATGGGTTCGATCCCCGTCTATTAATGTCACACACATTCTTAACAGAATCTTACATATAATCGGCTGAACGGGTTGAATTACTTGTTAGAATTGCAAAATTCTTTTAGTGTTAGATAGTCTTACTTTTAGTGATAACGTACTGTTACACATGCTCTAAAATAGCATGCTAAAAACGTGCTATTGAGTATGCTCCATACGAGCATGCTTATCATCAGTTTACATTCTCTAGCAATAAGCATGCTATTTTTAAGTATGCTCCTGAATAAGCATGCTCAAAACAAATATTCCAATTACACATGCTAATTTGTATCTATCTCTCTCTGTCTGTCTGTCTATAGTATCGTGTTAGACAGGGAGAGATGAAGGTAAAGAGAATACAGAATAGCAATGCTGATCAACTAGCTTACTCAAAAAGCAAACCTGTTCAGAGGCGCTAAAAGCACCCCTTCGACCCGGGCAGCAAGTAGCATGCTCATAAATCGCACGACTGTTGATTCTTGAGCAAGCTCTAAATAAGCATGCTCATTATTATCTGTTGCTATACACATGCTAATAAGTAGCAACTGCTCAATAGTAGCATGCTTCCGTGCTTGAAATGAGCATGTGTAACAGTAGCTTTAGGTTATCATAGGTACAGAATTCACGTCACATCACGCTACGAGCAATAAAAACCATTATAATATAATATGATAGATATATCTAATAGATAATAATCTAGTCTTTTGGGAACTTCCGTTGACAATCATCAAATCATGTGTGACAGAATGGTTCCCTCTAAGAGTTAAAAACAAATATTATCAAATTATTACGTTGAAAGGTTGAGGAAGTCACGGGCGTCTACTAGTGGTATAATAAAATCAACAATCATTCAATATTCGATTAACTCCAAAGCAACGGTGTCTCAAATTATAACTCTGGTAAGTTCCACGACCTTGCCTGTTCAACAAATTTCGTATAATTTCAATTCATTTAAGACAGCCATAACAAACTTTTGATTTATGGACAATATGATTAAACTTACCAATTAATATTCGACTTTCCGAAGTTCATTTCAAAGTTAGAGTCGTATTTAATGTCTTTCGATGATTCTAAGGGATTTACATAAAACAGTTACGTATTCTACAGGTATTCTAAGTGATCTGAATGAATAAACAGTTATAGTGACTAATTTATTTATTAGTTTTTTTTTGTTTTTAACAAGTTACACGGAGGCCGTCAAAATTTACTTTATTTATTTATATAACTTAAAACAGATAGGTACTCTACAGGTATTCTAAGTGATCTGAATAAATTAACCTTTTTAACGGCTAATTTCATTACATAGATAAAGCTTTATAATTCCAGCACAGATTTTAGTTCTAGTAGTCTCTGAGCTCAATCGCGGACGGACGGACGTCGGACAAGACGAAACTTTTAAGGTTTCTTGTTGACTTTTGACGTAAGTATATGACAAATATGACGTAGGTATATGGCAAATAGTCTTGTTTAAAAAAAAAAGATTTAAAGATGGCAGTAGTTCTTTCCCACATAGCAAGAAACCCTTCTATCAATAAAACATTACGAAAAAGTATAAGCCAAAGCCTGAATTTTGCAGTAGGTAGGTATGTCTTCATAAGGTTTTTCTTTAGCGAGATTCATCTCAAGCCGTGATATAAAAGCGGGCACTTAAAATCACATTATGCTAATAATGGTGTTAAAGCGTGTTTTTTAAATCCTTTGATGTCGAGCTCTTGTGTAGTATAACATTTTATATTTACTTCATAAATGTAAACTTGACGACCTGCTTAGTGCATTTTAAATATTAGTAGCTTAAATCTTTATAACAACGCAACGGAATAAGATGCGGTTTTATAATAGATAGAGTGATTGAAGAGGAAGGTTTTTATGTATAACTAGCGGACGCCCGCGACTTCGTCCGCGTGAAAGTCGATGTAAACTTTCAACTACCCCTAGCCTACCTCTACCCTACCCCTACCCTACCCTATCCCTACCCTACCACTACTCTACCCCTACACTACCCCTACTCTACTCTACCCCTACCCTAGAAACCCCCAATAAACATAAGAGTAAACAAATATAATTAGAGAGCTCCGAAATGCTAAGCTATCGGGAGTTACACGTGTTATTGTGAATTAACCATAAAAGATAGACATGTATATGCTGTTGTGTTTTTTTATATAATTTTAAGGAGAACATTTCCGTCATACATGATTTCTATGTAGCCTTAACCATTAAGGATGTACACGCGACGGAAGCTTAAAAAATGGAGTAACTTCTCCCGTTTTCTCAACATTTCTCTTCACTGCTCTGCTCTTATTGATTGTAGCGTAATGAAAAGTATATTATAACCTGCCCAGGAATATGTAGAATAATTGTACCAAGTTTCGTTAAGATCCGTCGAGTAGTTTTTGTTTCTATAAAGAACATACAGACAGACAGACAAAAATTTTATTGATTGCATTTTTGGCATCAGTATCGATTACTAATCACCCCCTGACAGTTATTTTGAAAATATATTTCATGTACAGAATTGACCTCTCTACAGATTCATTATAAGTATAGATAACATCCATGGTTCCGCGGGATTTGTGAAAAGCTGAAATCCACGCGGACGAAGTCATATTTAAATGCGAAAGGTCATTCATCAAGAAAACTTGAAACCGCTTAACGTCTTCTTCTTCTTATAGTGCCATCTCCTATCGGAGGTCAACAATCATAAGGCTAATTTAACTTTGTTCACTGCTGCCCGAAAGAGTGATCTGGTATTCATATTAAACCATTGGCGTAAGTTCTTGAGCCAAGATGTACGTCTACGACCAGGCCTTCGTTTCCCCTTTATCTGTCCCTGGATAATAAGCTGGAGCAGGTGATATTTATATGACCCAGGTATTCGAGCTTCCTCTTTTGGACTTTTTGCTTGACGTACAAAGATGAAATTTAGCAGGGACGTAGGTTACAACTAGTAAATGTCCGCTGAGAAAGGATTTTTTTTTATATTCTATACAAGTTAGCCATTGACTACAATCTCACCTAATGGTAAGTGATGATGCAATCTATGATGAAAGCGGGCTAATATTATGGTTACTACACGGCAACGTACCGGAACGCTAAATCGCTTGGCGGTACGTCTTTGCCGGTAGGGTGGTAATTAGCCACGGCCGAAGCCTCCCACCAGCCAGACCTGAACAAATTAAGAAAATCTCAATCTGTCCAGCCGGGGATCGAACCCAGGTCCTCCGTTTTGTAAATCCACCGCGCATACCACTACGCCACGGAGGCCGTCAAAAGGATTTTGCGAGAGGGCCGGATTAAGGAAGCCTAAGGGTAGACGAAGTCACGAGCGTCCGCTAGTTATTTATATCTATATATTTAAACAAACTAATACATTGTCAACATCACATGGGCCCCATTATCCTAATGTTTCCAGGCCCTTCGATACATTAAAGATGGCCCGGTATAAAACGATGGCTAATGGAATAATTCTGATATTAAATGGATTTCGTGCGAGACCTAGTAATCTCGCACGATCTTAAATGCTTACGATTATGGATTAAGGCCGGAATGGTCAGATCTTCTTCATTTTATAGAAGCTCCAGTTTTGTCAGCATATACTCATATCATAGAAAAGTACGTAGACATGTATGGACTTTGGACTTTTAGTTTTTCATAAACTTACTAGCAGGATTTTAACGACCTCTGTGGCGCAGTTATTATATCTCCTGGAGACTCATGAGAGGTCGTGGGTTCGATTCCCAACTCAGGTCAGTAGGTATCATTTATCATCAATTTTCTCGTGGGGAAGCGAGCCCCGCGCGCACGACTTCATACCCGTGCAGTCCTATGCTCTGCTCCGCGCGCACGACTTCACACCCGTGCAGTCCTTTCCCCCGTCGCCCGCATATCATGGGAGTCACATCAACGAACTTGCCAAGCTATAAATCGTTTCAGTGGAATGTCTGTCTGTTACCTTTAACGTATCGACGAAGGTCTGACTATTACAGACTCTTAGACCATTCTACAATAATTTGAATAGCGCTTTATTCAAATTGCAATAAACAGTGAAACAACAATACGGCTGACACAAACCGTGGCACAAATAATGGAGAACGAGCAATATACGTGTGATTGCTGCTGGCATTGTGATGTAGAGTGCCTACCTATTGTACTGCGGACTTTAGGGCTCCCACACACGGGCCACCGGCCACTAATGGCCGCTTTTCATTCTTTTTTATAATATTTTAACTAGTGCTTGCTGGTGGGAGGCTTCGGCCGTGGCTAGTTACCACCCTACCGCCAAAGACGTACTGCCAAGCGATTTAGCGTTCCGGTACGATGTCGTGTAGAAACCGAAAGGAATGTGGATTTTTATCCTCCTCCTAAAAAGTTAGCCCGCTTCCATCTTAGACTGCATCATCACTTACCATCAGGTGAGATTGTAGTCAAGGGCTAACTTGTAAAGAATAAAACAAAAATAGTTATAAGTTTTAATTTGAGTCATGGAAAGAAGCATGCTGGGCCTAAAAATAAAGCATAAAATAAAAAATAGAGTAATAAGAAATAGGACAAAAATGACGACGCAGCAAAACTGGCATGTCTCTTCAAATGGCGCTGAGCTGGACGCATAGCCAGATCAACGGACGGGCGGTGGACAGAGAAGGTATTGCACTGGTACCCACGTGACGAGCGCCGGTCGAGAGGCCGGCTGCGACGACATCGTCGACGCAACGGGGACTACCTGGACAAGGTTGGCGAGAGACAGAGATAAAAGGAGAAGGATGGAGGAGGGCTATGGCCAAAAATGGGCGTTCCAATAATAATTAATTGACAGCAAGCAGTGACGCAAACTTATAGAACTAATTATCTTTGACTAAATTGAACTAAACAAATACTAACAATGACGAAGAATTTTTCTGACATAAACATTTATAAAAATTTTAATTTAGAATTGACATGTTTATTTAGAAGAATAATATTAGATTTATGATGAATAATGTTTTTTGTGAAATTACTTATATATTATTGGAAATAAAGTAATATAAGTTTTAATTTGGTTTAGCTTTGAATATATAGGTTTATGTTGCCTGTTTTCGTGGTGGCACTTGGAACTGGGTCCTAGCTAAAAATCAGCGCTGTATGCTGAGCTGCGACCTTTTTTAGGTTATGCCACATATCGCAGAATATTACTCTTAAATAATTGTGATGTGTAGCATAATATAATAATAAATATATTTTCTTTCTTTTTACCGGCAAATTTCCTGTAATTTTCATACATTTTATACACTCGCCGCACACGGTTAACACCGGTGGCCGCCCACACGCTACAATCGTCGCTGCTCGCTTATTGTGGCCCGCACCGGCTATTAAACGCCGACACACGCCACTCGCGCGATTATGATACTGCATGTGTGGGTCAAAAAACACCGCCACCGACCACAAGTGTCGACCACCGGCCACAAGAGGCCTGTCGCGCGCTTCAGCTGTTTTTGTGGTCCCTTCTTGTTTCTTGTGGCGGAGTGAGGCTCGTGTGCGGCGACACTAAGACTCTATAGTTTTACATTGAAGAAAAATTGGTGCTCTTCTACGGTTTTGATTGCCTGGTTTTAATTGCTTATTTTAATTACAGTGAGAGACAAGATAGCCCAGTGGATATGACCTCTGTGATTCGGATTCCATGACTAACTAACTTACGTAGAGAAAAAATATCTAGACTTGTGGCGTCACCTGCATAAACACAACCCACATTAGTATCTAGCTCTTCGTATTATTTTTCCGATGTATTTTCAGTGCTACCCACGCAAGCCGTGGTCGAGCATTAAGTGTACACAGCAACTATAGGTCAGTACTCAGGGCATTGTATTCAGTTTATTTTACACCTATTGTTCTTTTAAGATACGTTGTTCTGTGTGGCTAGTGGTGTACAGGTTATTAAAACAACTCTAGTGGAAGGATTATTTTAAGGCCCAGTAGGCCCCGTCTAGGTATTAAATAAATGGATAGAGTATGGTTAAAAAAAATTCAGCCTTCAAATCGAACTATATCTGGTTAACACCAGCTGTCAAAACAAAATAGTAAAAATCATTCCCACTTTACAAGTAGGGCAGGTACTCAAAAAAATAATCTATACTAATATTATAAAGCTGAAGAGTTTGTTTGTTTGTTTGTTTGTTTGTTTAATTGAACGCGCTAATCTCAGGAACTACTTGTCCGATTTGAAAAATTCTTTCAGTGTTAGATAGCCCATTTATCGACGAAGGCTATAGGCTATACATTATCTCCATATTCCTACGGGAACAGGAACCACGCGGGTGAAAGCGCGCGGCGTCAGCTAGTATACAATAATATTGTTTCACGACTTTGTCGACATACTTAATACACATCTTTCTAGTGCTAATAGTTTTAAAGTAAGCCACAAATGGACAGACACACCGAACATGCCGAAACTGTATGGGTTCCTTGCTGACTACAGAACCCTAAAAAGATATAAGTATTTAATATCATTTGTGGTTATACAGAAAGAGAATCGGCTAAAAGTTTCCGAATCGAGCAGCAATACGTATTGAAACAAAAACCAATATCGTATCTTTTAAGGAGAAAAATAAATTTCCCTCGACATTGTTTATCTTTTAATACGCTCGGTATTGAAATTTCGCAAGTCGCTGGTTTGCGACTTAGAGATCTGTCTACTGATTTGTCGGTATTTTGACGCATCTGCTGAAGACTGTAATCTCATTTCTTGCCTCTCTTCCATGAGTTTAAGTGTTTGGTCCGAGAACTTTTTGGTTCTTTTCGCACGGTGGGTCTTATAGAACTTAGACCCAACGGAATGGACAGTTTCCACGAACCTGTTGTTCAGATCGTCCACAGTTTCGCAATTTGCTAGGCAATCAAAGCGGTTCTGCAGTTCTAGTTGAAAGGACTCGGGGTTTTGAATATGGGCACGAGTAGGTCGGAGCGTAGACTTCACCAGTCGATACCGTTCCAGCTGAATGTTGATATTCAACGTGCCTCTAACCATTCGGTGATCGCTACCGGTTTTCACCCTATGGATCACAGAAACATCGTTGAATATTTGCCGTCTGGTAGACAAGATGAAGTCGATCTCGTTTTTCGTGGAACCATCGGGGCTCATCCAGGTCCATTTCCTGTGTGGTGGCTTCTTGAAGAAGGAGTTCATCATAAAGAGGCCCTCCTTCTCCATGAAGTCAGCCAACATTTGGCCCCTATCGTTCCGTTGCCCATATCCAAATCGTCCCACTTTCAACTCTGAACCGCTACGTTCGCCCAGCTTTGCGTTAAAATCCCCCATCACAACATTGTAATAAGAGTTTGAGGCATGTATGGCTTTAGAAATATCCTCATACAATACCTCTACCTCCTCGTCGGGATGTGTCGAGGTCGGTGCGTAAACCTGTATAACCTTCAACGAATACCGTTTGGTAATTCGGAGGACCAGGAACGCTACCCTGCTCGACACACTCTCGACTTTTACAACATTGTTCACGAGGGACTTGTGAACGATAAATCCGACACCACCCTGGGACTGTTGGTCGCCCTCCCGGTAGTAGAGCATGTTGCCGGATTCAAGGATTATCGAGCCCTCCCCCTCTCTTCGGACTTCAGACAATCCTATGATATCCCAGTGCAACTTGCTCATAACTTCTTCCAGCTCGATGACCTTTTCGTCGGACCTCAAAGTGCGTGCGTTGTATGTTGCCAGGTCTAGTCGTCGGGGTTGGCAGCGGAATCTCTGCCGGAGATTCTTAACACCCCTTGCCCCGCCGTTACCATAACCGCTGCCAGAGCCAGGAATAGCGGGGCTGCCGGGGACTAGGGGCTGTGTTTTGTTTTTGCCGTCCATACAAAGTTTTGCCCAGTACTGACCACGCTGGGCATGCGGGTTGGTCAGCGCAGTGCTAGATTACTCGCGCCGGTGTCGCTGCTGCCCGACACCGGCCTGAGGCATTTCGTAATCTAGCCTGTGGGAATGGATATACCGCCATTCGTCGGTCGCCAGAGCCTCGTCGGTCCATCTGCAGGGTGCACCACGAGCAGGTGAGGTTGGCAGTTGGGGAGACTGACTGGTACTAGCCTCCCCCTTACACCCCAATAAAATTAAATTAAATAAAATTAAATAATCGAGGCTCGAAAGTTTTCGCCAGAGATCTGTCTATTGGACAGAGGCAGCTGACGCGTTTGAAGACCGAACACGGTAATCTAATTTCTTCCAAGCCCGAGTTATTAAGTGAGGTCGAGAAGTTCTATGGACAGCTATACACGACTACTCAGCAGCCTGTTGCCAATTTGGCTAAAGACCCCAGAGCCAAGTTGACCCGACACTATACCGAAGATATCCCGGACGTCAGCCTATACGAGATTAGTGTGGCTCTCAAACACCTGAAGAACAATAAGGCGCCAGGTGAGGACGGAATCACAGCAGAACTCCTGAAAGCGGGTGGAAAACCGATACTTAAAGTCCTTCAGCGATTGTTCAATTCCGTCATTCACGAGGGCACGACGCCTGAGGCGTGGCATAGGAGCGTGGTGGTTCTGTTCTTCAAAAAAGGTGACAACACCTTGCTGAAGAATTACAGACCCATCTCGCTGCTAAGCCATGTTTACAAATTGTTCTCGAGAGTCATTACGAATCGTCTCGCTAATAGGTTTGACGACTTCCAGCCTCCCGAACAAGCCGGTTTCCGAAAAGGCTTTAGTACCATAGACCACATCCATACGCTGCGGCAGGTTATACAGAAGACTCACGAGTATAACCAGCCACTTTGCTTAGCGTTTGTGGACTATGAGAAAGCCTTCGATTCGGTGGAAACCTGGGCTGTGCTAAGGTCATTGCAGAGATGCCGAATTGATTACAGGTATATCCAAGCGTTGAAGTGCTTGTACGAAAACGCCACTATGTCAGTCCGTATTCAGGATCAGACTACGAGGCCAATCCAGTTGCAGCGAGGAGTGCGTCAGGGAGATGTGATCTCTCCGAAGCTATTTACCGCCGCACTGGAAGACGTCTTTAAGCTTCTGGACTGGAGCGGACTTGGCATCAACATCAATGGCGAGTACATCACTCAACTGCGGTTCGCGGATGATGTAGTCATCATGGCACAGACTCTGGATGACCTTAGTACCATGCTCAATGACCTCAGCAGCGTTTCTCAACAGGTGGGCCTGAAAATGAACATGGGCAAAACAAAAATAATGTGTAATGCTCATGTATCGCTCCACCCAGTTATAGTTGAGAACGCTGCACTCGAAATTGTAGACGAATACATATACCTAGGACATATGATCCAGTTAGGTAGGTCCAATTTCGAGAAAGAGGTGAACCGTCGAATCCAACTCGGCTGGGCTGCATTCGGGAAGCTTCGCGACATCTTTTCGTCCGAAATTCCTCAGTGCCTGAAGACAAAAGTCTTCGAACAGTGCGTGTTGCCAGTGATGACCTATGGTTCCGAGACTTGGTCGCTAACTATGGGCCTCATAAGAAGGCTTAGAGTCACACAGCGGGCGATGGAACGAGCTATGTTAGGAGTATCTCTGCGTGATCGAATCAGAAATGAGGAGATCCGCAGAAGAACCAAAGTCACCGACATAGCTCAACGAGTTGCGAAGCTGAAGTGGCAATGGGCGGGGCACATAGTTCGAAGAGCCGATGGACGTTGGGGTCCCAAAGTGCTGGAATGGCGACCCCGCACTAGTAAGCGCAGTGTTGGCCGACCCCCCACCAGGTGGACTGACGACATCAAGCGAGTCGCAGGGATTCGCTGGATGCAGGCGGCTCAGTATCGTGATGTTTGGAAGTCCCTACAAAAGGCCTATGTCCTGCAGTGGACGTCCATCGGCTGATATGATGATGATGATGATGATTGTTTATCTGATAGTCCACTTTACCAAATAACACTTTATTTTGTACTACATCTGCCAAAGTAACTCAACACTGTAAGTGATTTCTTTTCGCCAAAAGATCGTTGCTATTAAACCACATGGACTAAAAGCCTGCGCTAGTTAGACATGCCTCATTTAATGAAGACTAATATCAGTCTGGAGTTGGGAAGTTGGCGTTGTTAGTACAGCCCCATGCCTCGGAGAGCAACAAAGATTTTATAATACTAGATACGTTACTAACACGTCGAAACTGAGGCGCACAATGGTCGCTAATTGTCTTAATTTCATTTATTTAGTACCTAAACAACGAAAGTTATTTAAACAAATAATACCTAATATTTAATAATACCAGGAAGTGTAAAAGCTTTATAGACGAGTACATACATAAATAATGTTGTTATTATTCTTTTTGGTGTACAATAAAGTATATTTCATTCATTTCATTCGTTCATTTCTTTCGTTCATTTCATTTGTTCATTCGTTCATTTCATTCGTTCATTCGTTCATTTCATTCGTTCATTCATTCGTTAATTTCATTCGTTCATTTCATTCGTTCATTTAATTCGTTTATTTCATTCATTTCATTCATTCATTTCATTCATTCTTTTCATTCATTCATTTCATTCGTTCATTTCATTCACTCCATTTCATTCGTTCATTTCATTCATTCATTTCATTCATTCATTTACTCACTCATTTCATTCACTTATTTCATTCATTCATTTCAATCATTCATTCAATAATGTAAGTAAACACAAAGTTGTGCATTTGTGCGCTCAGTGGAGTAGCTAAATTCGGATCACTTTATTACCCGCCTATGGCAACGCTAAAAGGAAGGGTAATGATTTAGACAGTCTATTTATGTATGTACGAGTATGTATGTATGTAATGGAGAATAGATTAAATTCCACTTCTGATAACGGAGAAGCCGTTTCCTCATTGAAATATTTACGGGCAGAACTGCTGACCTGACATTGGTCATCGGCACTGCCATTTGCACTAAGTTCATTCACTTCGCTTATAAAATTAATTAACTACTCAGTTTTACTATTTATACTTATGGTAGAGGAAAGCGGCAGCACGGACTGGCAAACGCTAGTAGTAGGGTTGCCAGTCCGTGATTCCAATAGCGCGGGTGACGTAGCCTATATTAATTTTATAAAAAAATATATGACACAATTTAAACCTCATACTCTTACCTCGAAAAAATTTAAACAGAGATACTCTCTATGTTTTTAGTATCAAAAGAAAGGTCTTGGCGAGCTCATTACAAATATAATATCATAGGCAAGCAACACCTTCATTAAACATAAGTACACGGAAGGGCTAAGTGGCGTGTTTCCCATGGGATTTGTGAAAAACTCCACGCGGCCGAATTTTTTTTTCAGCCTTCATAAAATGTGGATTGTCTGGATACAGCAGGCTCTCTTTCTAACAATGAACCGCTATGCTGCGTGATTCGTTTTCTTCTGTTTTACATACACGAGCTTATTCAATCGGTGTAAAAGGAAAACACGATAAAATCGACTGTTGCTTGGAAAAGCTTATTGAGAGAGATTTAATAGAATGGTAGTATATTATTTTCCTTTTTCTCTTAACTATGCTGGAAGGTTGTTAGTAAGTATTAAAGCCTCAAGCTCAACACCGAGAGGTCGTGGGTTCGATCCCCGCTCGCTGGCAACGTCAATATTGATGATATTTATATGATACTTGCGGACGCCCGCGGCTTCGTCCGCCCTTAGATCTCTTTAAGCCCTATCGCAAAATCAATCAAAATGAAAAATCCGCTATCGAACGTCTACTAACAATAAACTACCTTCCTGCCAAATTTAATTTTACTACGTTTTAGATATTTCGTTAATGACCTCATGATCATTGGACCAATAGTCATTGGACCAAGCAGTAAAAAAGTAGCCTATGTTCTGCTCGAAGATCCAATTTATCTCTATACCAAATTTTATTCAAATCGGTTCATATTATAGCCATAAAAAGATAAAAGACAAACTTACTTTTTGTCTCCGTCGTTATCAACCCATATTCGGCTCACTGCTGAGCTCGAGTCTCCTCTCAGAATGAGAGGGGTAAGGCCAATAGTCCACCACGCTGGCCCAATGCGGATTGGCAGACTTTACACACGCAGAGAATTAAGATAATTCTCTGGTATGCAGGTTTCCTCACGATGTTTTCCTTCACCGATTGAGACACGTGATATTTAATTTCTTAATATTTACTTTTGCATTTATAATATTAGTAGGTATGGATGCATTAAATGGGCATTAAACGGGCGTAGTTGCAAATCCGGTCCGAGGCATGCACCTCCAACTTTTCAGTTGTGTGAATTGTAAGAAATTAAATATCACGGGTCTCAAAGAAAAACATCATGAGGAAACCTGCATACCTGAGAAATTTTATAACTCTCTACGTGTGTAAAGTCTGCCAATCTGCATTTGGCCAGATTGGTGGACTAAGGCCTGATCCCTTTCATTCTAAGAGGAGACTCGTGCACGACAATTAGCTGAAAATAGCTAGCTGAAAATGGGTTATTAATAATGATGATTCATTAAAAAGTATCAAAATACTTGGACCTTGCTCACGAGATTACCGCCATGTGGAATGTTGAGTCAACTATTATTGTTCCGATAGTTGTTTCAGTCAATGGTCTTATAGCGAAAAGCTTCGACCAACACCTTAAGAAGCTTTCGCTTAACTGTTGGATCAAGAGTCGGATACAGATGGCAGTGATTCTTGTGACGGCGCGTATTGTGAGGAAGTTCCTCACTCTGGAGCCCTGACCACCGGTTGCTTGGGCACTCAAATGTCCCGCAGCGGGAGGGTGAATTTTTTTATAAATTTTAATAATGTTTTGTATTTTATACTTATATTGTTAAAAATTAAAAAAAAAGAAGTAATAATCTCATTTATGAGAGACATAAAAATGATTCATTAAAAAAAGCGTTGCCCGCTCCTCTGTCGCTCCCCTCTGTCGTCTTACCCTGAAAACTGCGAGAGCGACTGTGTTATATGTTTTCCTATAATTCTGTTTCTTTCTTCTCTTACAGTCCAATCCTGGGTGTCGCCACGTACACCCACGAGCGATACCACGACGGCACTGAAGTCCCCGTCTGCCTCACCCAAGCCGACACCTTCTGGTCTGCGCTGTTCTTCATCCTCATCATAGCGATCTTCTTCATCATCCCCCTCGGAGTACTCCTCGTCCTATACAGCGTCATCGCCAAGAACCTCATGGAGAACCCTGTAATAATAGCACAGAATACTAAAAACACTACAAACGCTGGTAATGTCGTTAGGTACAGAAAGCAGGTCATATTAATGCTCGGTACAGTCGTCCTCTCATTCTTCGTATGCCTCCTTCCATTCAAAGCTCTGACTTTATGGATAATCGTGTTTCCACCAGAGACAATACTGTCATTAGGCATAGACGGTTATTATATACTGCTATATTTTTGTAGAGTAATGTTGTATTTAAACTCCGCGATCAACCCTATATTGTACAATTTGATGTCATCCAAATTTAGAGAAGGGTTCGTTAAGTTGTTAAGGATAAATAAGTTGATGAGATGCGGTAGACATTTAAGGGAAAACATGCAAAGAAGGGACACATTCAATACCACAACATCAACAGGCTTTTCGAGCAGTCAGAATACATCAGACTCCTTTTGGAGACGGTACAGTAATAGAGCTTCATCTCAAAAGTACTTCTTCAACAGAGAAAGCAAAAAGATAAAAGAAGTCAAAGAAGTTTTCGACACAAAAGTGCAGCAAGTCAAAATAGGCGAAATCATCAGTGTTGAAAACACAAGGCGTAATAGCATGAAAATTATAGCAGCTCTCAACGAACTGAACGATGATTTAGATGAGGTAAATAAAAAAGATAGCGTGAAACGTAATAGTAATAAACTAGCAACTGTAAACAGTTGCAATGATGTGCAGGTAGATATACATAACGCTGACGATGAAACTGTCAGTTTAACGGAGAACAATAAACAGATACAAATATTAAATTTAGATGTTAAAACTAATAATGTGTATTCGGTAACATTAGATGTTAGCGAGCGAAGCGACAGAAACAGGTTTGTATGTGTGCCAGCGCAAGAGAGTAAAAA
Organism: Bicyclus anynana; assembly: GCF_947172395.1. NCBI lineage: Eukaryota > Metazoa > Arthropoda > Insecta > Lepidoptera > Nymphalidae > Bicyclus > Bicyclus anynana. The sequence goes on along the minus strand of NC_069106.1, from coordinate 6,663,628 downwards.
TATATTTGTATACGACTTTAAAAGTAACGAAAGTTTCGTGTGAATGTACTTAGTATTTTGTATAATTATTGTATCTTAAGCCGTGTCCATATACGCATAAGTTCTTCAATCAGATTACCGATACACCGTATATTTTTTTCGTACAGTATCAAAGATCCGACGAAATTCATTTATTTCAAATAGGCGTTTACAAGCTCTTTCGAAACGTCAGGTAATAATATTAAACTTAAGATAATGGTGATAATAATCATTCGAAAACTTAAAATTAAAGTTACGAGGGTTCCGAACGCGCCTTGGTCCGAGAAGAGCCCACAACAAACTCAGCCAAGGTTTATTTTTTTTTATTTATCACCATTTTACAACTTATTTAACTTTTTATTAACTAATATCATTTTTCGTAACAAACTTTGTACCTATAATTCTTATCACTTTTTTAGTTTATTCCATATAGCATCATGATAGCGTTTAAAATCATCTACTTCTGTGTACTTTGATGTTAAAAAAATATTCATCAGATCAAAATTAATTTATTTCAAGTAGGCTTATACAAACACTTTTGGAACGACAAGTTTGACTACTTGTAATGACTACCGTGTTACTATACGTGTCGGAAAAACGAATATATTGGCCAATATAAATTTTAATAACAAGGCGAAAGAAAAAGCTTTTCCCACTCCAAACTATCGTCATCGAGTGGAGAGTTCGTTCTAAAAGCGCCTTGGTCCGAAAAGAGCCCACAACAAACTCAGCCAAGGTTGATTTTTTTTTTGTTTACCACTATAATTTTTATACTATACAAGGTTCATTTATTCATTTATTTGTTGAGAATACACACAGTATATTCAGATGTTATTGAAGGTAAGACGCAATTTAATTGAACTGTTTGAAATATTACATTGCGTCTTACCTCGTTTAGTCGGAAGGGATTACATTATTTTGAATTTTGGAGTCACATGTCACCTGCGTAGCGAAATGGTCATGCTTTCACGCCATTTCAATAGTCTTATCGGATCGAGCGAACGACACAAATGTGGACACGGCTTTAGCGGTGCGTTTGGCCAATCGCCAAGTAAATCAATGCATTTAGTTAGTCATAGTTAGACCGAATGCCTGCCTGCCAGACATACCTAATTATTGACGTGACAACGTCTTATAATTCGATAGAGCCGGCTGCACACTCGAAAAAAGATGACGTCATGCGTCGTTCTAGGGTTGCCAACTTTTTTACAAGAAATAAAGTATATTCTGGTCTATGAAGATTATTGAACAGTATTTAAGAAAAACGTACATTTTCTTCTGAAAAATGCAACCATTCTGTCAGTATTTTCTTATGACGTTACCACGTTCAACTATCTTCAGTAAACCGACTTTACAGACAACCGATTTTTTTAAAAAATTTTGCCATATTTTTTAAATATGACCAATATTCCTGTTCCCACGATAAGTTGCCACAAGCCTGCCACATGATTCCTCATTTTATCCTCTAGAAAATATCGAAAAATTACATTGTATACTCGGTCTAGAATTCTCTGGAGCCTTGAAACGTGCTTTGCGAAGCCACGCAAAACTCCATGATAGGGTAGTTGACTCATATCTTATTTAATTTAAATAATATTAATTTCGCACAGTACATGGAATAAGGGTCCGAAATAATATATCGATATTAATTAATAAAAGTTACGGATTTGTTATAAAACTTAATTTAAAAATCGTATATATTTTAAAATTTTCCAAACGTCAAAAACGCTATCGTCCATTTTGTGACGTATTGTGACGTACTAAACGTCAAACTAAATTATGAGCGTTTGACAAAAATAGTAGTCTTTAAAGGATTTGTTAACGTCATAGATGATACATTATATATTGAGATAGATACGCAACTCTCATTTCAGTTAAAAAAGTTATATACCGTGATCACTAGATGGCGCATTCTAATTAGATTTATTGGCTACCCATAGATGGCGTTCTCTCTACGAGTACAATCTATATTTTTGTTGTGACTATTGCTGTTTGTTTTCCTTAATTCTTATATATTATTAATGAAAAAAATTTAACATAAACATAATATTTACAAAATCACCTATTTCACTATATAATACTAATATACCCAAATATTTAAAATTGCCAAATTTTATAAATATATAGAAATAAGGAAAACAAACTGCAATAATCCTTCAAATATTAAAGGATTTTTAATTAAAGAAAGAAAAGAAGATTCTTATTATTCAACGATTTATTTTTCTTTTGTGATTATGAAAATATCTTAATGCACTTCAGCAGCCTGATAACATTAGTGCACCAACTATGAATATTGACGTTTATGATTATAAATAACCACTGATAACATCTACACACTGGTCACCTTTAAGAACACGTAAAATTGCTGGCGACATTTTCGCCACGCCGTTTCGCAACACACCGGGCCGCCTTCTGAGCACAATTCCGATGGTGGTCGAGCATGTCCCATGGTTAATTATTAACTATGCACACCAAATCCTCAAGTAATACCCATTATAAACACTTATTTGTACCGATTACATCTTATTTTAATATTTTTCGTTCACCACTGTCACCATGTTTTAAATTAAACTCTGATCCCGATTGTGTACTGATTTTTTATTGACATACCTTACATTGCGTAAAAACATCACTATAGCAACAACAGAAAAAATTCAAAGACAGCTAAACTGTCACATTTGAAACTATTTTTTTTTTTAATTTTCATAGAGTTTGAACAGGAGTGATTTTAATCAAAAAATGTGCTTCATGCGTGCCATCTATATTGTGCCTGAGAAAACTTTGCTTAAGTTTTTGTACCGTGAGCTCTGGAGGGCAGTACTTCATACAAAATATTTTACGTAAGCGAACTGTGCGGAAGTTTCACCCCCATGGTTAACGTTATGAAACAGTTGAAAAATAGACACGCATGGCTAACAGCGTTTTGGCTCGTATTGACAAATAAATATGTAATATAAATTAGAATTATCATGTAATCATGTCAAAAAAAAATATGATAATTTTTTTTCAATCTAGTAGATGAACGATAGTAATAGAAAAAAGTGTCAACTAGCTTATTGGCTACCGTATAGTTACTTGCCTATGGTCGGAGCATGACAATCACTCAGCCTTTCTAAAACAAGGTATGTCTGACAACCGCAGGCTCAAGGTCTATAGAGGAAATTATCGAAATATACCATGTAAGTTCCTATAGATTCCAATTTTTATACATCAATGTACCAATATAGTGTTACCAATTAAATTCCAGACAATCAATAACATGTACGTAGACAAATTAATAGATTATACCTATACTATGTTAAGTAATTAATGATAACAATAATAGACATTAATTTTGTCCAAAACTATTAAGACAATGTAATCAACACTGCCTTCTTTATGTGCTATGTTAAATAAATGTTAATGATTTTTATTAAATGCTTTGTTTTTCTTTTGTCAATTTATAATTCACAAAATATCCAAAAAAAAACTGTAAATTTTTAAATAGGGATGATGACAGTTTTTTAAATTGTATATAAATTAAGAGTATACTAATAGTAAAGCAATTTTGTAAAAGGAACAGGGTATCTGCGATCATTACTTTCGGAGCTACAGGGGTTTAAAGGGTCAGATTTGCGGCGCTGCCGCGGATCCCTTAAAAACGCCCCATACAACATGGCTCGAAAAAATGACGTCATAGGCAATGTAATGATCGTTAGATTTGTATGCGCGTTCAAACAAAATTACTAATATCTTTGTTATTTGTGCGTTTATCTTTATAGTTCATTTATTGAAAAATGTCACATTTAATGTAAGGAAGCTAAAACTGTATGAATTTTCATCTAATTACGATAAAAAAATTTTAATAGTTTTTGAAATTTTATAATTTGATTTATTTTGCAAATATCCAGACAATCTTTGCTTTTTATGTATAAATTAGTTAACATTGATCCTATTTACCCGAATGTATCATAAAAATCAATATATTCAAACCTAGTCATCATCCCCATTGTAAAACTATGCCAGTCATGATTTCATTTATGTAAAATGCAACCGAAAATTTACTTTAATAATAATATAAGATCAAACGAACTTAGTGAAGTACGTTCATTATTATATGAGGCGCTTTATTCGACGATACAAAGTATTAACTAGGTTAGAATGAATGAGAAATAATCCATCATTTTATATCAAAATAGGCATACTAAGTAAATAGGTAAGCTTAACCAAATATCTCATTTACTTAGCTTGTTTACTATGCACGCACTTGTCTGAAATCATGTCTGATAAATACATGACTACTTTTCATCCTGGAAATCTGCTCTTTCTGTAAGAATTAAGAACAAAGAACCAAGACTTTTATATGGATCCAAGGGACTTTGATGTAAGAGTGCTGGCAGTAGATCACTGTGTTTAGCGGTCTTCCATAAAAAAGGTAAGTTTTTTTATTCTTTACAAGTAGAACCCTTGACTACAATCTGTACCATTCAAGTAATCAGTCACTAACGTTTTTCAACGTATTTTCGTTTAAACAAATATCTAACATCATGTTTTTTCAACGAAATTACATAATTTTACGTAAAATTACATTAGTATAGTAGAAAGAAGCAAGTTAACAATAAACTAGTATTTACGTAATTTTGTTGAAATATTCATGTTAGATGATTGTTAAAACAAAAAATCACTGTCATTGGATGTAAAAATCCGTAGTCAAGGTCATTTCGTAGAAAAAGCTGTGTTAGATGATCACAAAAACGAAATCGATATAGTGACTCATTGTTGGAATGGTACGTAACTTACGAGATACATAATAAGGCCCACTGATGGTAAGTGACGATGCAATTTTTAGGTAAAAGGGAGAAAGAGGAAGCCCTATTTAGGCTTTCTCTATATTATAGTTCGGTAACTATCCTGATTGTTTAGGAGGTAAACGATAGTACAAACATAGGATTTTCATAATTACATACACAAAAAAGTATGTAGAATTTCATCACACCCTATCGATCCCTATATACTCGTATATTTACAACCAAGTTAGTAACAGTTTTACGTCGATTCTTGCAAACTTATTGAATAGTTAAAGAGACCACCTCACTAATATCCTGGTCATATAAAAAGCTAAAATTATATTAACAAGACAAGACAACAAGAGACAAGAAGATTGTAAGATGATAATAGAAATTTAAAAAAATGCACAACAGTTAAAAATAGGTTAAACTATCAGTGTGGAAAGTACAAGGCATGCAAATTATACCAATTTTGTTAAAAGATCATCAACTGGGAGGTTTTGAAAAAAGCTCATCAACTGGGAGTTGATGAGTTTATATACTTATATAATGTATAAATACACACAGACACTGGAAAAACCCATGCTCAATACACAAATATTTTCCAGTTGTGGGAATCGAACCCACGGCCGAGAAAGCAGGGTCACTACCCCCTGCGCCACGCGTCCGTCTATTTATCTGATATTGTTAAACATACCATAGTCGGATATGATGGAAGGTGGAAAGAGGGTGGTGTGCTCTTAGACTACGATCAGAAAACTATGTTCAACAGAACTATAAATTGGATATAAAGTTGGGGCATGCTTTACCATATTGAACACGTTTTATCTTCTACTTACATGTTCAAATATTTGCATTTTCAACTTTTCATTTGAGTTTTACTGTTACAAATTTAGAAATGTGAAAAGATATACAATTCATTTGCACGGTTTTACTCGCGAAGATCCTTTCCCGTGGTAATATTTAAATAAAAGGTACAGTTACTTGTTCATAAGTATAAAATCAAGGTCCCATATATCACTATAAGTAGGTATAAAAATTCATATAAATAACAACGTACAAGGTAACCGAAATTTATTCAACGAAATAACTAAATTTTAATTAAGTCATCACATAAGTTTTCGAGGTTCTAAAATATAATGAGATATATATACCTATGTAATTATTTACAAGCGTTTATAGTTCAAATCTATAATACAAATATTATAAAGAGGTAAAGTTTGTAAGATTGTAGGGTGTAATCTCTGGATCTGCTAAGCCGACTTCAAAATATCTTATACCAATAGCAAGTTTCGTAATTTCCATGTTTTATACCCGTATTGAGCCGTGATAGCCCAGTGGATATGACCGCTGCCTCAAATTCCGGAGGGTGTAGGTTCGAATCCGGTCCGGGGCATGCACCTCCAACTTTTCAGTTGTGTGCATTTTAAGAAATTAAATATCACGTGTCTTTGAGACACGGTGAAAGAAAAATATCGCGAGGAAACCTGCATACCTGAGAATGTTCTTAATTCTCTGCGTGTGTGAAGTCTGTCAATCCGCATTGGGTCAGCGTGGTGGACTATTACCCTAACCCCTCTCATTCTGAGAGGAGACTCGAGCTCAGCAGTGAGCTGAATATGGGTTGATAATGGTGATACCCCTATTCCCACGGGAATGGGAACTACCCGAGATGTCTGTTAGTAAAACATATTTTAGAAACTTAAATCCGACGCTGATTACAGGACAAAGCCTTTACAATTACTTAAGAATTGTACTGTGTTTACCATCTAAGCTCTAATAATGTTGCACTCAAGTACAAGTACACAGTTAATAAGGCAACGATTAAAATCAGAGCGTGCAAATAAACTAGAAAATGGGCCTCATTAAGTCACAGCCACGAACATGTCGATACAATCTTAATGCGGACTTTGCAGGAACTCAAAACCTTAAAATGCGATTGGTGCTGACGATAAATGTAAAAAAAAATTATATAATTGTTGCAAATCGCATTTTTTCTTAAATATTTAATGGATTAACATAAAATTACTTGCAGTGTAGACAAAGAGTTGGTGAACGATTGTATCAAGTCATCAATTGGTTTCGAAATTTACCCGGTTTTTAAATATTATTACAAATAATAGTTAAAAAATTAGTTACTTAATAAAAGTATCTATACGATAACTATATACCAAAATCGAGTTAATCACATAATTTTACAATGCAAGAACGGCTAGACCGATTTTTGACGACGATATTTGATTTTATAGATATCTCCGCCTCGAATAGCAGAAATCTATTAAATCATTGAAATACCTCAAGAAAAGCAATGTATAAAAAATCAATTTCTCACATATTTTCTATAGAAATTGATGTATTTAGTATTATATAATCTACAGGAAATAATTAAATAAATACAAAAAAAGAAGAATAAATTAAAAATTTATAAGCATACATCTAGTAGGTAGGTAGTATATTTGTTCGAAAATCTTCACACAATCTACAGGCTATCTAATAACGTTGGGATAGTCGGTGTAGCTCAACAATATCAAATAACCTTTCCAGTGGGGTTTTATGAAACTACCTCTTATCTAAATCCGTAATAAAACACCGTTTCGATTCCTCTTTCAAAGAGGAAAGGAAATTAGCTAAATTAGGTGATTTGTTTTCTAAAAGCAGATCGTCGTTCTAAAAGTACTTCTCATAAAATTAAAATTTTGAAAGCTGGTTGTATCGAGGTAGTTTGAGCAGACGGCTGAGCCTTCTGGAATTTTCAAGTGTGGTGAAATACGCGTTAAAAGAAAATCAGAAATGATCCGCATAAAAACCTAAGTCATCATAGCTCAACGTGTCGTGAAGCTAAAGTGGCAATGGGCGGGGCACATAGTTCGAAGAGCCGATGGCCAGAAAACGCTGTGTTGGTCGACCCCCCACCAGGTGGACTGACGACATCAAGCGAGTCGCAGGTATTCGCTGGATGCAGGCTCAGTATCGTGATGTTTGGAAGTCCCTACAAAAGGTCTATATATATATATATATATATATATATATATCTCACAATTCACAATTTTTTGCATAGGTACTTAACAAAAAACACTTTACAAATCGTTCACTGGCTCTTACATAAACGAACATTTGGGTTAATTAGGAGCACTAAAACAAAAGTTAGTAGGTAATTGAAACATAACAGGAAGTTTATGTTTTGATCTTAAATATTTCTTTGCACGACTGTACCGGCTCGCTTTATATGTGACTAACTGATACCCGCGACATTGTCTGTAAAAATTCAGTTTATAACAAAACTACGAATAAATTGTTCCGGGTTATAAAGTAGCCTGTACGTTTCTTAATAATATCCTCTATGAGAAAGTCTCATTAAAATCGGTTTAGACGTTCCAGTTACTAACCCGGACAAACACATAGACAGACAGACTAAAAAGAAATTATATAAAGAATATACCCAACATAATTGAAAACGTAACAGTTACCTGCTTTCACACTGCAACTGCAGGGTTGCCAGATATTACAGTTGAGTAATATTATTTACATATATAGCTTACTTTATGTTTAACTAGCTGACGTCGTGCGGTTTTACCCGCGTGGTTCCCGTTCCCGTTGGAATACGGGGATAATATATGGCCTATAGCCTTCCTCGATAGATGGGCTATCTAACACAGAAAGAATTTTTCAAATCGGACCAGTAGTTCCTGAGATTAGCGCGTTCAATCAAACAAACAAACAAACTCTTCAGCTTTATAATATTAGTATAGATTTAACTGTATTAAGTTATATTTGATCTATATAGTACATATTTCTAATATCGGCTCTTGGACTATTTATAAAATGACAAGGCTAGTAGCTTGTGTTTACCGCAAAGCAGCCTTTATTAAATGCAGTTTGGAGACCATCCGTCAACGTCACGGGAGACAAACAATGTTAGCTAAATTACCATTTTCTTGGGCGGAAAAGCGATTTTTCCTTCATACCCAGATTGTATGCTAAACTATTTTCACTAGCGTCCGGAATTAATAAAGTATTAATTCCCGGATGGGAGATTAATTTCTTTTATCTGGTGATTTATTATCCACGATGGTACGTACGTTTGAGAGGGTGTTTGTGCAATTCATTTATTTATTAATTTTCTGATGATAAGTAATGATGCAATCTAAGATGGTAGTGGGCTAACTTGTTAGGAGTAGGAAGACAATCCACAACCCTTTCGGTTTCTACGCGGCATCGTACCGGAACGCTAAATCGCATGGCGGTACATCTTTGCCGGTAGGGTGGTAACTAGCCACGGCCGAAGCCTAAAAAAGTTAAATTAAAAAAAATCTCTGACCCGAATAATCTTTTAAATGGCTAGACCGACTTTATTGAGACTTTCACGGATGATAGACGAAGTTATTAAGCAACATGTAGGCCGTTTCTAGGTGGAACAATCCATGGTTCCCGTAGGATTTGTGAAAAACTGAATTTAATGGGCGTCTGCTAATATTATCATGATATATAAATGCAAAAGGTCATTCATCACGAAATATCAAAATCCGCTTGACGTACAAAGATAAAATTTGGCAGGGAGGTAGTTTATAGTTATTAGGTATCCGGTAAGAACGGATTTTGCGATATGGCCGGATTAAAGAGGTCTAAGGGCAGATGAGGTCGCGGGCGTCAGCTAGTAATATAATAGATTTGAAGGTACCGTATATTGAGCCATTAGTTCCACTAATCATCTAGCGGTCGGTAAAACACAAAGGATACATTCAGGGAAACGTGTCATCTGTCGACAAATACGTGACAAATGACACAAACTTCACTGACGCATTAATGACGCGACGAAAGCTCAGCCAGTCTCTCACAATCAGAATATTTTAAGCTAGGCGACGCCCTGCGGTTTTACCGGCGTAGTTTTTGTTCTATTGAGAATACGGGGATAAAATATAGCCCATGCCACTCACTAATAAAATGGCTTTCTAGTGGTAAAAGAATTTTCAAAATCGGTTTAGTAGACCCAGATATTATTCCACATTATTATTAATGCAGGTTAAACTATTTTTACCTAACTTTATTAAGTGAAAACTTAGTATAGTCTTTTAGCATAGATTAAATGTATATTATACAGTGTATAGTGGACGCCCGTCACTCGGCTTGCAAGAATTTAAATTTATCACAAAATCCGCGAAAACAATGGATTTTCAGCGATAAAAAGTAGTCAAATTGTTAATCCAGATTATAATATATCTCTATTACAAATTTCTGTCAAACCAGTTCAGAGATTGCGGTCTTAAGGAATAACAAACATACACACACTTAGACATAAAACTTTCTTCTTTGTAATAATAATTTAATGCACACAATACCTCTCGCACTACTCGCGCTTCCCGTGGATGTCGTAAAAGGCGACTATGGGAAAACTGCGCAAGTGGGTAACAATATAACAGACTAGCTGACACCGCGCGGTTTTACCCGCGTGGTTCCCGTTCCCGTATTAATACGCGGATAATATATAGCCTATAGCCTTCCTCGATAAATGGGCGATATAACACTGAAAGAATTTTTCAAATCGGTAGTTCCTGAGATTAGCGCGTTCAATCAAACAACTTCATAATATTAGTATAGATTAAACGGTAATAATGTTACCCACATTCCGACAAAGAGCCCACTACCAATGAGGTGCCCATTGTACCGAAAGGTGGCGGTTAAAAAAGCCCACCTAACTAAGAATTCTCAAGGAAGATTCTCAATACTATCAAAAATATGTCAAAACAAAAGATTGACATATTTTTCCGACCCCACTTAAATGGGGTAAGGGAAAGGAGATGATGATGATGATGAATGGTGATGATAATTAAAACTTAAAATTAAAGTTCCAGGGTCCCATATGCGCCTTGGTCCGAGAAGAGCCCACAACAAACTCAGCCACGGTTTACTTTTTGTTTATCACCATGCGGCAGGACAAGCGGCATGATACTCAACATTACGAGTAACGTAGCCGAATGACATCTTTGTCTACTTCCCTCACTACTTACCATGTAGAGGAGTTTCCATAATACCTTAATAATTATCGCATATCTTAATAACCCTCAAGATACATGAAACATTTTAAACTAGCCAAGCAAAGAGCTAATGTGACTTAACTGGCACAATCAATCTAGACACAAGTAGCTATATATTGAATCAACGCGAACAATTCCGCTTTTATACTCGGGAAAGCTTAGCGATTGAGAAAAATAGCCTCCAGCGGCCAACTCGATGACCTCTAAGCGCGAGGGATGTGACACACAACTTTAGAAGGTTTGTCGATAACAAGGAAAAAAAATTAGTCAAATGAAACATTCGTTATCAACCCATATTCGGCTCACTGCTGAGCTCGAGTCTCTTCTCAGAATTATATAATGATTTATTTATTTTGCTATCATCCGCGAAAAGTCGACGAACCTATGCGACAACGTCACCCAGGTCCGACAAAATACTCTCTACGTACGTTTCACCCCGAAACCGGAGCATCCTCAGGAGATGTTGACTCTACAACGTGCAATTGCAAAGTGTCGTTTTCGACCTTTGCTTCGTCTTTTATAGACCAAAAAGTAGGTGGGGCAAGAGGTGGGCGTTGCCAAGATACTCATAATATAAGCGATTTATCTCGCATCGCATTCAAACATTTTTATTAGTGGTGACTTCGATAACTCTATTTGTTCATTTAATAAGGTAATTCCTGACTTATTATGTTTTATTATTTCTAATTGTTCCAAAACGCATAGTCGTAGGCCTTTATTGTAAGTGTGTAAAATGTCATACATATGATTATCTGCCAGCTTATGACCAGAATCTAGGAGATGCTTTGCAAAGTGCGACCTTTGTGGACGGTCATTTCGAACAGCGGATATGTGTTCCTTGTAACGTGTATCAAAATTCCGGCCGGTTTGACCAATATATGTTGCATTACATTCAGAACATTGCAATTTATATACTCCCGATTTATGTTGCTTTTCTAGTTTATCTTTACCATTGCAAATATTTTTAAGAGAGTTATTTGTTCTGAAAGCCACATTTATATCGTGCTTTCGAAGTGTTTTTGAAATACGTTCCGATACTGGACCAAAGTATGTTAGACTAGCTTTAAATTTTTTTAGGTTTTTCTAATGGAATTCCATAAAGTTCTTTTCTAATCAGCACCAATTGTTTCTTATTGATTATTCTATTCACAATATTCGGGTTGTAGCGAAGCTGGTATGGTTATATCTGTATAAGTTGGCTTACGATAAATCTTAAAGTGATGTCTATTATTAACTCTAGTGATTGTTACATCAAGGAAATTTAAAGAATTATTCTGTTCTATTTCTAATTTAAATTTAAAGTAAGTGAAATAAGTCTTTGAAGTCGGTGGAATTTTTATGTTAAAAAGATATTTTTTATCGACAAATGAACATAGTAACATGTCTAGATGCTGTTAAATTGAATCTCTCGCTATATAATGCCGGTTACTGGTCCGATGCCAGTGCTCGAAACGAGGTGGTAATGAAATATGTGCTTTACTAGCGTTTCACATATTGATACGAAATATCATATATATCACACATATACACAATCAATATAATATGTAGGTACATCATCTATCATCATCATTAACAACCTATATTCGGGTCACTGTAGAGCACGAGTCTCCTCTCAGAATGAGAGGGGTCACCATTTGAGACACGTGATATTAAATTTCTTAAGCACATAACAGAAATGTTGGAGGACAGAAAGGTTTATAGGAATATAATTTGACAATCATTTTGAAAATTTACTTATTGAAATATTACAATTACAATTTAAAAAAAATGGAAAATACAAGCAAAATGTTATCTGAAAAATACTTTATATGGGGCTATTGACGTCTTATAATAAAAGGACGCACCATCATGTCGAAAGTTTCACTTCAAAACTGGCCAATTTTGCTTTGACAGTAGAGTTATTGGTAAATAAAATTACACCTCAAGGCCTATAAATATAGTCCAATATTCATTAAAATCCCAAATTCAGAGCAAATGCAACCTTAATGATTGAGCTTAAGGTTGAATTTGCATATGCAACTACTTGAATTGAGTGCCAAGTGTCTTCTTCTTGTCACTCATTGAGTGGGGACGTTTTTTGGTCGCTGATTGTGCATCCACTTTTTAATATTAGATCGATGCATGGGGCTATGTAAAATGGCACACACGTTTAACGATATCACTTCAGTGACAGTTTCAGTGGTTTCAGTTTAAATTCAGTCAGCAATAAATAATATTTGGCGCTAACCGGCACTAACGAATGTAATTTATTGCGGAGCGATTCCGCACTTACGCTATTTGTTGCGGATGATTTAGTGTTGCGGCACTTTAGATATACCTACGTGGTTCCGTATACACCGATCTTTCTTAGACCCGTGGATAGCTGGTTCGTCTGCAATAGTTTTAGCAGACTCAAAAGTGATTACAAAAATAAGAAAACTAATGTCGAACAAAGGTCGAAATTCAGACCATTTGTCAGGACTTAATTAAGAATGGCAGAGAATGACCTTGAGTGAAGTCACGCACTTGTGAACGTTGTGTGTAGGGTTCAAGGTACCTTTGACTGTTAACAAACACTCCCCTTTTACACACAAGTCACTCTCCCCGCCTATCCCAAGTAACCCATAAAGAATTGCACAACAAGAGATGTGAACGGCTCGAACGCCACGAGCACACAGGATTCGAACTATTGTTATCGCCGCGTTGCAACGACTTGCGGTACAGACGGCTTGTCTGTACCGCAAGTCGCTGCAACGCGGCGATAACAATAGTTCGAATCCCAAGTCAGGCTAACAAAAAATAATACCTTAAACAGCAATAATATATATTTATGAAACGATGAAGTCTTAAACAAAATTAAGCCCACAATTTTGGTTTTTAAAAGGCAGATTCTACCAAGAAGAGTCTCACCAGTTGATTTTTTTGTGGTCTATGAGGCTATCGAAAACAGACCTAATGGTACTCATTTTAAAGATGCAAATCCCATAACCATATGAGAGGGTTGTAAAATAAAATTAATTATCATTTTAATTTGATTCATATTAAAGATTGCTTTTATATTTACAGTGTCTCGTAAAATGAGTTATTGTTTCATATTCCGTTAAGGCAATCAAGCCTTTCACATATTAAAACAATTAGGGTGATTGTTAACCTGGATATGAAGACTTGCCAACGATATTTATACTAGAGACATGGTACTAGCACTTCGAAACTGAGGCGGACAAATGTGGATAATGGGGATGATGACTAGGTTTGAATATATTGATTTTTATGATACATTCGGGTAAATAAGGTCAATGTTAACTAATTTAAACATAAAAAGCAAAGATTGTCTGGATATTTGCAAAATAAATGAGATTATAAAATTTCCAAATCCATTAAATTTTTTTTATCGTAATTAGATGAAAATTCATACAGTTTTAGCTTCCTTACATTAAATGTGACATTTTTCAATAAATTAACTATAAACATAAACGCACAAATAACAAAGATATTAGTAATTTTGTTTGAACGCCCATACAAATCTAACGATCAGCGAGCCAACGACGTCACTAAATCGTGCCATTTTGTACGGAGCGTTTTTCAGGGATCCGCGGCAGAGCCGCAAATCTGACCCTTTAAATCCCTGTAGCTCCGAAAGTAATGATCTCAGATACCCTGTTACTTTTACAAAATTGCTTTGCTATTAGTATACTCTTAATTTATATACAATTTTAAAAACTGTCATCATCCCCGTTCAACAAATAATACCTAAATATTATATGCAATGTCTTGTGTGTTCGAGAAGTGTAAAAACTATTAATTACCTAAATGTACAAATGTAAGTAAACACATAATTCTGCTTGTGTGCGCTCAGTGGAGTAACCAAATTCGGATCACTTTTCGCGGTGATTTTGTAGGCACGTAACATATCTATAGTATTTATTATCGTTGGGGCTTACTCATATCTTATTGTTATTGATCGTATTGTTGATGGTTAATTTAATGATAGGTAAATATGTCATGTAAATCAAAGTTTTTTATAAGTAATAATATTTTTATTTTCATAACGACATAACGGGATTTTTGAACCTCTTATGGTAGGGTAAGCTACTTCATAACGTAACGCGTTACGGCGGCACTCTGTCTGGCTTCCCCCTCTGTCACGCATATGGCAGCAGGTACTGTCAAGCGTCCCGAGACGCACACGTTTTTTTTATTTATTTTTTACCAGATGCCTGCAACTTGGTCTTCGTAGACACAAAGTAAAATATGAATGAACCTCCGTCTTACATACTCTATCTAATGATGAAAACTGCATTAAAATCCGTTGCGTAGTTTAAAAGGTCGAAGCTTTTGAACGGTGTAAAGAATTTTTTAAATCAGACCAGTTATTCCTGAGATTATCGCGTTCAAACAAACAAACTCTTCAGCTTTTTAATATTAGTATAGATTTTTAGTACATTTTTCATTTCTGTATTGTTCTGAAAAGTGGGCCCAATTTCGGACAACTTCTTTACCTATTAATAACTTTATCAATTAATTAATTTATAGACGTAGTAACTACAGACACGGACAGACAAATGACATGAAAACATATCCACTAATTACTATATTAATGGATCTCGCACGTGTTTGCTATATCAATAAAATTGTTAGAGAACTGAAGCTATTTTAGGTCGTAAAGGAGTTACCTCGCCGACTCGGAGATGGAAAAAGACTGGTTTCGCTACAGAATACGAATTAGCAATAAAATTGTATGAGCTCACTTGAAAATTCGGATTAGTTGCTGTTTATTGTAAATGGTAGGTACTTAAATACAACTTTATAAAAGTTGATAAAAGTCTATAACTTCGATTGGTTGGCTGAGAATGTTAAGATGATTTGTAGATCTTTTTTTTCTAGATTTGATGTTTTTTTTAAAAGGTTGAGTAGTTCATTTAATTCACTTAGCAATGATAAAATTTTACAATTATTTCGTCGTCATCAACCCATATTCGGCTCACGGCTAAGAGCAGTGATAGCCTAGTGGATATGACCTCTGCCTCCGATTCCGGAGGGTGTGGGTTCGAATCTGGTCCCGGGCATGCACCTCCAACTTTTCAGTTGTGTGCATTTTAAGAAATTAAATATCACGTATCTCAATCGGTGAAGGAAAACATCGTGAGGAAACTTGCATACCAGAGAATTTTCTTATTCTCTGCGTGTGTGAAGTCTGCCAATCCGCATTGGGCCAGCGTGGTGGACTATTGGCCTAACCCCTCTCATTCTGAGAGGAGACTCGAGCTCAGCAGTGAGCCGAATATGGGTTGATGACACAAGTTACAATTATTTACTCTAACTAAATACAATAATATTTAAATTACTAGTAACTAAACTAGATGATTTGATTTTTGATTTTTGATTTGTAGATCCCATAGTATCTTTCCCTAGCTATGGGAACTGATTGGGGGAAATTTTACCACCATTCCTATAAAAGGCATTGGTATATAGCTGCAGCTGGGTTGCCGATGTTATAACAGGCACGTACGTAGTTTGTAGAAAACAGCGGCGAAGAGTACCAGAAACCCGATTCTCGCTTGGTTACCTTTTAAAAAACCATACTTACATATTTAATACTAGTAGACGCCACGCGGTTTCACCCGCGTGGTTCCCGCTCCCATAGGAATACGAGGATAAAATATAGCCTATAGCCTTCCTCGATAAATGGGCTATCTAACACTGAAAGATTTTTTCAAATCTGACAAATAGTTCCTGAGTTCAATCAAACAAACAAACACTTCAGCTTTATAATATTAGTAAAATATATGGATATATGGAGAGACGTGATAGCCCAGTGGATATGACCTCTGCCTTCGATTCGCATGACGTAGGTTCGAATACGGTCAGAGGCTTGCACCTCTAACTTTTCAGTTATGTGCATTTTAAGAAATTAAATATCACGTGTCTCAAACGGTGAAGGAAAAACATCGTGAGGAAACCTGCATACCTGAGAACTTTCTTAATTCTCTACGTATGTGAAGTCTGCCAATCCGCATTTGGCCAGCTTGGTGGACTATGGCCTAACACCTCTCATTCTGAGAGAAGACTCGTGCTCAACAGTAAGTCAAATATGGGTTGGATATATGAGATACCGAAGTTTGTATCACATTATATGAATTACCTTTTCTGTGAGACGGCTTACCTTCATCTGAATTCCAAAATCATAACAATAAAAATACATGTTTCAGTCAATGGTCTTATAGCGAAAAGTTTCGAACAACACCTTAAGAAGCTTTCACTTAACTGTTGGATCAAGAGTCGGATACAGAAGGCAGTGATTCTTGAGACGGCGCGTATTGTGAGGAGGTTCCTCACTCTGGAGCCCTGACCACCGGTTGCTTGGGCACTCAAATGTCCCGCAGCGGGAGGGTTGATTTTATTTTTATAGTGTTTTGTACTTTATTTTATGTCAACATTGTTAAAAGTTAAAAAAAAGGATTAATAAATAAATGAGTGATTAAAAAATACATTATCATTTATGAAACTATTCCACAGAAGTATCCCAAGTTCACAGCCAGTATGTTAAGCAAGCATCTTATATTCATAGCGTATGTAACAGAGGTCCTTGTTTGAAATGACCCTAAATTATGCGTCCATATCTAGGTGCGGATCGTGTTACATCTTAAGTAGGTCCCTCAACTTGGTGTGAGTCTGTACGAAGTCGTTAGGCTCGCGTTACTATGGCCCTAAAGTCGGAAAGAGGAATATAAATAAACTAGCTCTGGCCCGCGTTTTCCCTCGCTGCAAACCCATTTTTCATCAGTAATTTTCATGTGTATATAATAAAGAATGTAACTTAATTACGATACGGAATGACAAATTTGCAGTTATTATATTTATAACTAGCTGGCGCCGCGCGGTTTCACCCGCGTGGTTCCCGTTCCCGTAAGAATACGGGGATAATATACAGCTTATAGCCTTTCTCGATAAATGTGCTATCTAACACTGAAAGATTTTTTCAAATCGGACCAGTAGTTCCTGAGATTAGCGCGTTCAATCAAACAAACAAACTCTTCAGCTTTATAATATTAGGTACAGATTAGTATAGATGAGGGAGGTCTAGCAATCGTTGGCTTTTAGTCAATTCTCTACCAGAACGACAGCCTTATTTAAGTGTTAAACTTTTCGAACGTACAGCGTTTTTCACAGCCCGCAAAGGGACTTTCGGCCTTTAATATTAACGTTTAGTATTTGGCGATGTCCGAAAACTTTATATAAGTTTGGAATGAGTCCGGTATATCCAATGTTCTTTTCGTGCGTTGTTTTTCCTGGGCCTTATAATAAATTCAGATAGTTTTGGAGAGCCGTCTAAAACACCTTTAGGGAAATCCAAAAGGATTTACTGTATATTATTTTATTTATTCAACTAGCGGACGCCCGCGACTTCGTCCGCGTGAAAATCAATGTAAACTTTCAAGCCCTATTTCACCACTTTAGAGTTTGAATTATAAAATTTTTGAATCCTATTATATTTCGTATTTTTGTTATGAGCTATGAACAAATTTTTAAAACTTTAACTCTAAAAACTTTCCATACAAACTTTCAACCCCTATTTCAGCCCCTTCTTATTTTATTTTCGCAATAAAAAGTATCTTCTAACCTTTTCCATATTATGGTCTTAAACCGTGCCAAGTTTCATTTGAATTCATTCAGTAGTTTCAGCGTGAGTGAATGACAAAAAAACACAGACAGACAGACAGATAGACAAAAAAATCGAAATAAAAAATAATATATTTACTTCAGTATCGATTATAGAAAAACAACAACCCAACAAAAAAATTCAAAATATGGTTTAAGATCTTTATTTTCTCAAAAGAATTACAAAAAATTCGCTTATATGAGAAATACAATTAACTCACTAAGGTAATTATTCACGTGTGTACATACTAATTAAATATCTTCAATGTACAGAATGTACAAAATGTATTGAATTCGTATTATAAGTATAGATTGTAGATGGTGCTAGTAGTACTCTACGCCAATGGTATAAGTAAATTCTCAAATTGCGAATAAATGTATAGAATTCGACCAGTTTTATTATGAGTATAGATATATACTAGATAGATAGATGAATAATATGATGTATGTATTCTCTTGCAAGAACTTCCAATCAACACAGTCTTGAGCCGCCTGCATCCTGCAGTAACCAGTCTTATGCTTTACAAGTTAGCCCTTGACTACAATCTCACATGATGGTAAGTGATGATGCAGTCTAAAATGGCAGCGGACTAACTTGTTTGGAGGAGGACGAAATCCACACCCCTTTCGGTTTCTACACGACAAGTTCCGGAACACTAAATCGCTTGGCTGCACGTCTTTGTCGGTAAGATGATAACTAGCCACGGCCGAAGCCTCCAACCAGCCAGACCTAGACCAATTAAGAAAACCTTAATCAGCCCAGCCGGGGTCGAACCCAGGACCTCCGTCTTGTAAGTCCGTCGCGCATTCTACTGCGCCACGGAGGTGTCTAATCTATATCTATACTAATATTATAAAGCTGAAAAGTTTGTTTGTTTGCTTGAACGCGCTAATCTCAGGAACTACTGGTCCGATTTGAAAAATTCTTTCAGTGTTAGATAGCCTATTTAGGGCTTGTACACAAAACTGTGATGCGACGCGACGCGAATTCGCAATGCAGAAAATTACGACATGAATTGCTGCGATGCGATTTCGTGCGGCAAGGCGTCTCCCAGGGTGACCATTCCTTCGACAACCATCAACCGTACTAAACGTATTTTTAATTAAAGATCAACGTCGTACTCTGTCATTTTTTTACATACGTCATGCCCATACGCTGTCCCAGACCGTACTGAAAACAGTGTTACCAACTCTCCAAAATATTTATCCCTAAAGTTGGTGTCAAAAACCCCTAAAATCGCCTTAATTATTGAGTTGTCCCCCTAAAAAATATAAATTCATAATAATTTAGAAATAATATGCTGTCATATGTTTCAAAAGTCTATATTTAATACAGACAAAATACTACGTGTTTATCTGAAGATTCAGATTTTTTGAAATCATACATGTTGACAATGAATAAATTTACCAATTTTTTTTATTCGATGAAAATTTCCTCCAATTGCCTCAGAGTGGTTGTAGAATAACGTAATATATGTCGTTATAAGTCGCTAGGCCAAGAAAGAAATATTAAAATTATCATCAATTTAAAAATATTAAAAATCCCTGAAAATACCCCTAAAAATTTCAGACCCCTAAAAAAATCCCATTTCACTTATTTGCCCCCTAAATCTGGGGGGAAAACCCCTAAGTTGGGAACCCTGACTGAAAATGGCGTCAACAAGTGTGACGAAACATCGCAGGAATGCGCGTTGCGAATCAATTCGCAAGTTCTTGCAATGCGTTGTGCGAACTCGTAGGTTTTTACGATGCGATCTCGCATCGCAGTTTTGTGTACAAGCCCTTATCGAGGAAGCCTATATATTATCCCCGTATTCCTACGAGAACCACGCGGGTGAAACCGCGCAGCGTCAGCTAGTCTTTATTAAAATATTAAGTACAATTCTAAAGATATTTAAAGTAGATACCTACAGTTGAACAATTTCACAGTTCATTTATATTCGCGAGGGTAACTTCGGACTTTTTCATTCAGCAAGTCTACTTTGTATAAGTACTTGAAAACTCGAAATGGATTCACTTCTGAAACAGTTTTATGATCACGTGCTCTAGGTATAATTGGGGGGACAATAAATGTGATTGGACTGTAAATTAAAAAAGATTAAAGGCTCATAAATACATTCAATCGAGAATAGAGTTTGACTAATGAAAGTAGAAATGAGTGTAATCGCCCGCCAAATTACAAAAAATATCTACAAAGAGGTGATTAATAACAACAATTATTAATTTAATAATTTTTCACTACTCTTGCTCAAAAACACTGTCATATTACCACTCCACAGCGGGGCTAAACAAGCATATTAGCCTCTAGGGGCTAAAGTAATTTTGTTTTTTTAATTCTTGTCGAGTACTAGCCAAGTACTAGCCTACTATAAAACGGAGGAGGTTTTATTCGAAAATAGAATCATTATATATAATAATAGGTGAGGCCCTGATTGTTTTGAAAAATAAATAAAAAACTTTAAATTGGAATGAAATGCAGCGTTCTTGTCTGTGGAATGCGTTTATTTTTTTTATTTAATTTTTATTGAGTTGCGAATAGAGCGAGAATTAAAGACATGGGACATCCTTTACGGTGTAATACCTTTGCCTTTTTCTCATGTGAAAAAAATATTTAATTTAAAAAACAATTGGCGTGAATAATACACACTTGATTTTTTTCCGAAATTCGTTGTAAATTTGTGACCGTAAAATACATATTTTTCAACAATAATTGTTATTGTTGTCTTCGTCTAGTGAGAATGGTGACCCTAATTTGGAGATGGATGAAATTTTCAATGTGTTACCATCAAAGTCGAGACGCATTTACTTAAATACTTACCTACGATACCTACGAAAAATTGAATAAGTGAAGAAAACAACAACGAATGGATTCACTTGCGAAAGGAGTTTTTTAAACTATTATCCCCACGTTTACCTCATATATTCATTATTCATCTTCAAAGTAGTCGGAAATTATGTTACCGGGTAAAAGCATCTCCCTGAATATCCAAAATTGTAGACTTTGTACATTTAATTTTCAATTAAGATATTGAATATTGTACTACACTATTTTATTTTTTCGCAATCATAGTGAAAAACAGAGTGTAACACGTGGGGCTAAATCCATTATAAACTCGGTTTCTATTTAGGCGGCCCTCGCCTTCGTCTCGGGCCCTAAAAATACCTCGTATATAATGGGTCTTTTTAGCCCCTTGTATAACAATCTACTATTTACTAATCCAACAAAATTATAGCTGATAGCTATATTTATTTATTATATTATTTAGTGGACCAAGGCCTGACCCCTCTCATAGCCGGCTCAATAGTGAGCCGAGTATGGGTTGTTAATGTCCAATGATACCTACACCATTTAAGCATTTTGTATAATTTCCGGACTGTGGGCCTCATATTCACTCAGCGGGTGCTTAAACGAGCAATGCTTGGAGTTTCTCTGCGTGATCGAATCAGGAATGAAAAGATCCGCATAACTTACTGATATAATGATGATCAGTGATTTGCAAAGATGATGTGGCAATGGCTGGGGAACGTAGTTTGAAGAGTTGATAGTTGAGATCCCAAGGTGCTGAAATGGCGACCTCGCATGTACCTTCACACACGTAGAGAATTAAGAAAATTCTCAGGTATGCAGAGGGCCTAGTGGCAGTTTGATACTGTTACTATCGCGTAAACGTAAACGCGAATTTCTAAGGAATTGAAACAGCGCCATCTAGTGGCACAACTGTTTCAATTCCATATAAATTCGCGTTTATGTTAACGCGATAGTAACAGTATGAAAATATTGAAAAATCCCACTAGGCACACTGGTTTCCTCGCGATGTTTTTCTTTCAACGTTGGAGACACGTGATATTTAACTTCTTAAAATGCACATCACTGAAAAGTTCTCCAACTTTGTTGCATGCCTCGGACCGGATTCGAACCTACGCCGATTATATACGACTATATAAGTAATCTGAGGCAAATTATTGCCAATTATATTGGAGTATGGAATATATAGCACGCAATAAACAGTAAAGTGTGTGAAAGACACGAACTAATCTTCGACATCGCGTAGATACCGCGGCGCTCGTAAACGCCGTCAATCTGGGATAGCTATCTTTTGACGAGGAGAAATCAAATACGGCTCATAAATTGCGAGCATTCTGGACACCTGACTGCGTAGTAAAACCTCTATGTTGCTGCTGCTCTAGGAAATAAGATTAATCTCTAAAACTGCCGCTTTTCTTTTAAATAAACCATTGTTCCCTGAACGAGAATACCTATACTTCATTTTCTTGATGAGTACTGTTTACCAACAAAGAAATTAGAAATGAAAAAACGCACGTCATTTCATAACTTATTTATTTTAAATTTTGTATTTTTTGTTTATAAAATGTTATATAAAATATATTAATTATATCTAAATATTCTAAGCTTATTAATCAATTTTATTTTCATTAACTTAAGAACAAGTTAATTATAATTATTACTAGCGGACCCGATCAAGCTTCGCTTTGACTTTTGTGCACTTCTTCCATACCCATTCCAACCCTACACCTTCCCTACCCCTACCCTATCCCCACCATACTCCTACCCTACTCCTACCTTACTCCTACCCTACCCCTACCCTACTTAGGAGTAGGGTAGGGGTAGGGTAGGAAATTTATAGGGTAGGGTAGGGTAGAATATTTATAGGGTAGGGGTAGGGTAGGCCCTACCCCTACCCTATAAATATTAAAATTCAAATTATTACGAATCGTTTGTATGGGAATATACTTTTTTTTAGTCCTTTTAAATTTTTCTCGCCTAACCATCCTAGAACTTGAACGAACATTTTAAAAAAAGAATTGACCAAATTGGTCCAGGCGTTGTTGAGTTATGCGCTTACCAACGCATTTTGCGATTCATTTTTATATTATAGATTAGGTGAGAAATGACTGTGATTTATACCTTCATTTTTAATTTGTTTGTTGGTAAACAGTACTCATCAAGAAAGGCTGTAGTATAGTTTGATATCCGCCCTTTAATACTTTGCTCGTTTAGTACTTTGTCGTATTCGTTATTATAACCTACAGTACCTATTATTTAAACTCTACTAATGAAGAATATATATTTTGTTGTTTTTTTATAATTTTTGATGGTACAAACAAAGATACAATCAAATTATACGCCTGACCTGCTGAATGAATCATAATAATTATCATTGCTTAGGAATATTAAAAGTATCAGAACTGTAAACATATGCCTAAATAATAAAAAAAATTCAACCGACTTCCAACTCAAAAATTAACCTTAACTAAAAAGCAAAAAATAACATCTTACCTATGTGCTACCTTCTGATCAGTTTGAAGGCGGTGCCAAGCCAAGTTATATTACAAAATTTCTGTGGTTCTTTCAGAAATGGCTTTAATCAAAACATGACACTGGATTGGCACCGCCTTCAAACTGATCAGAAGGTAGCACATAGGTAAGATATTATTTTTTGCTTTTTAGTTAAGGTTAATTTTTGAGTTGGAAGTCGGTTGAATTTTTTTTATTAAAATTTTTATTTTTTCATTTTTAGTGTTAGCACACCTACTGAGTGTGAACAAAAATTAATAAGCAATTAGTTGAAACGTTATTTTCTTATGATAAGTATCTAAGTCCTACAATCCCAATATCATTTACAAAATTTCACTCCATCTTTATCCACACGTAATATGAATATTCAGAAAAACGTGAAAGGTGATTGTCCTCCGTCTTCATCACCAGACCCCCTATGCAGTCACAATCCATATGGTTGGAAAGTTCTCATCAATATAAAATTTATCAAGTCCAAACACAAGGTAGCTACTGTGAACCGTCGAGGAGTTCCCTAAACTCTCCTTCGTCTTCATCACCAGACACCTAATACAGTCACAACCCATCTAGGTGGAAAGTTCTCATCAATACAAATTTATCAAGTCCAAACACAAGGTAGCTACTGTGAACCGTTGAGGAGTTCTCTTAACTGTCCTTCGTCTTCATCATCAGACCCTTAATACAGACACAAACCATCTAGGTGGAAAGTTCTCATCAATACAAATAAATCAAGCCCAAACAAAAGGTACCTGCTGTAAATCGTTGACGAGTACCATCGTCTGTGTATCGGCTCCATCATCAGACCAACTCCAGACCTTCATAAAATTGTAATGGTTTAAAATACCTTATGGAAACACTAACAAACGCACTAGCCGTCCCTACGATTTTCGAAAGTTCCCCTCGATTTCTCCAGGATGCCATCATCAGATCCTGACATGAAAAAAATGGGACCACCCTGGAATCAAACCCTTCAAAACAAAAAAAGAATTTTCAAAATCGGTCCACAAATGACGAAATTATCGCTGGACATACATAAAAAAAAAAAAAACATACATACAGCCGAACGTAGAACCTCCTCCTTTTTGGAAGTCGGTTAAAAAGTACAAGCGACTAAATATCCGATTGCCTATAAATTTGACTTCACACAGCCAAATAGACTGACTCGTAATTTATTAACCTGGTAATTTTCGAAAGATACTGAATTCACAAATTACTGCAACATAATATAAAAATATACCCATTATATAAAACCGACTCTGTAAGTAATGTATATACGAAATAGCTTATATATTCAGCTAGTGAGGCCTAAATAGGGTTTATGATGGAACTATATTTTGCTGCCAATTTGCCAAGTATGTAATCATGGCTGGTTAATAAAAAAAAATATCTACGGAAAATAATAGATTTGTTTTATTTCCAAGATACACGTTACTTAAGCCACGTATTCACTCGGCAATATTTTAATTTGGGAACGTAATGCGAAGCTGCCTTTGGGAATAGACGGCGTAAAAGTAAAAGAGGAAAAATGGAAGAACTAATAAATAATTGTTATATTTTTTCCTAACATACTCATAACTTCTTACTTACCTCGTTCAAAATCAGAATACCAAATCATATCAAATGAAACTGACTGGACCGGTGACTAGTGCTCTACGAAAAAACAAAAACTACCTACTATGCCCCACGGTTTTCCCAATAGATCTTCCCTTTATTCATCATCATCACCATATCAGCCAATGGACGACTGCAGGACATAGGCCTTTTGTAGGGACTTCCAAACATCACGATACTGAGCCACCTGCATCCAGCGAATCCCTGCGACTCGCTTGATGTCGTCAGTCCACCTGGTGGGGGGTCGGCCAATACTGCGCTTACTAGTGCTTCCCTTAATTACTTGTACATAATTATGTTTTCTGTGCCCTTATTTTGTCAGGAAAGAGAAGCCGTGAGACGTAAATAGCCCAGTAATAGAAGAGACTTGATAGCTCAGAGGCCTTACCTACCTTTGCCTTCGATTCAGAGGGTGTGGGTTCGAATCCAGTCCGGGGCTGCACCTCCATCTTTTCAGTTGTGTGCATTTTTAACCGACTTCAAAAAAAGGAGGAGATTATCAATTCATCGGAATCTTTTTTTTAAGAAATTAAATATCACGTGAAGGAAAAGCATCGTGAGGAAACCTGCATATCTGAGAATTTTCTTAATTTTCTGTGCAGGCGGCTCGAGATCGTTGTGCTTGGAGGTCCATGCAAGAGGCCCATGTCCAGCAGTGGACGTCTATCGGCTGATACGGTAAGGTAAGGTGAAGTCTGCCAATCCACGTTTGATCAGCGTGATGGACTAAGGCCTAACACCTCTCATTTTGAGAGCAGACTCGTGCTCAACAGTGAGCCTATGCGTTGTTAATGATGAAGTAATATTTGTCATCTAGATCATTTCAGCCGTTATGGTGCAAACATTCTATACATCCATCCATGCTAAAGAAATACGGATTTTTTTCTATCTAAAAGTTTTTCAGATTATAATCTAAGTACTTTTCAATCAAATTTCATCCATCCGCATCTACTTGAATAATAATGAATAGGCCGTGATTGACTATCAAGCATCCATTCAAACTCTCTCATTAATTAGGTAGATTTTAAAGACTTTAAAAATATGTCTAACCATTTTTTATTGTTGTCCTCTTGGTCATGTCGTGCGGACAACAAAGGTCCCATTGTAGTTTGATTTTAGGGTACCGTATCAAAAATGGAAAAAACGGAATCCTTATATGATCTTTTTATTGTCTGTCGCTCTGCTTGTCTATCTGTCTGTAAGATTATTTATCGGGAATGCGTAGAGGTATTGAGTTGAAATTATAACCAATAGTCAGGTTTATAGTCCTGTAGCTGTGGAAAAATAAATCTTCTACTTTAACGTCAAAAGTATATTTAGTATGTAATTTTATATGTAGTTTAATGTAGTATATTCTTTTTAATAGTTTAATTACTATTCACGTAGGTATGTTATATTGCACTATCCGCTTTCCTTTCTTTAAATATTTCATTCAAGGTTGTCTGGAGGAGATCACTTTTAGCGATAAGACCACCTTTGCGCATCTTACTTTTCTGTTGTATTTTTATTTTCTTGTTATTTGTATCTTTATTTTTTTTGTGTGTGCAATAAAGAATTAAAATAAATAAATAAAAGATAATATCAAGACGTGTCTCAAACGGTAAAGGAAAAACATTGTGAGGAAACCTGCTTACCTGAGAAATTTTAAATTCTCTACGTGTGTGAAGTCTGCGAATCCTCATTGGGCCAGCGTGGTGGAATATTACTCAAACTGAAAGGTTACGCTTATTCTGATAAGAGACTCGTGCTCAACAGTGAGCCGATCAATGATGATAGTTTTCGATTTATGACGAACCCTCCGTGGGCGAATCCGACTCGCACTTATCGCATTTTTTTTAAACAATGCAGCTATTTTCAAGCAACATCAATGTTACTCACAAAATGCGTTTCACACTTTTTTTTACTCATCACTGAAATGGAGAAATGGCTACGATTAATTAAGTCACAAAACAAGAGCGGAATGACAAACGGAACGGTTTATTTTTAAATTGCAGTTTACGCTCATTATTGTAATACATATAAGAGGTAGGGCGGCGACGGATTGAGAAATATCCCCGGAAAATGCAGGCGCCATTTTTATAAACAAACTGATGCCCAATTTAAAGGCGGTAGCGGATATTAAATCTTTATTACTTTCTCTTTATCATCAAAATTATACAAAATTTCTACATGCGTTGACACATTACCACCGTGTCATATTAGAGAGAGTGAATCAAGACCGGGAGCCGCAGCAGAAAAAGCTGAAACCGGTTAAACCGGTGGCTCAAGTATGTCTCTCTGACAGAGAGTTACATATTTGTACCTTTTGCCGTGGAGTCCCTTGGGCCTTGGAGTCGCAGTGCCAAAAAAATTACCAAATCATTTCACCGCGGCTAGTTGCTTCGACTGGTGACAGAAGAACTGGCTCATTTTTTGCGCAAAAGATCAGCCTGGCTGTCCAGCGCGGAAATGCAGCCAGTATTCTTGCCACCATTCCACGTGGGCATGATTTGTATAGTTATTAGGATAAGTTAGCTTAAGTTCCTTATTGTATTCTTTCTCAATAAAAAAAAATTGGTTGCCTGTAAAGTCGGTATACGGGCGAAAGTTTTACGTGACAACGACTTTGAGTGGTAAAATAATTTTAATGTGAATATTCATTCGTATAGTAGGAAGAAGGATGAAATAATAGTAACAATTTAAAACATTTATTTATACAAAGAATTATATTTAAAACATTAATTTATACAAAGAATCTCGCACTGAATTTCATATTAACAAAATTTTATTTTTACCTTTACACATACATACGTATTTATATACAAATATACATACAAAATAGAAGCGCAAGACCGGACCATGAACCGGTGTGTATGCCTATCTCTCTCACTCTCTCTCTCTCGCTCTGTCTCTTTCGCTCTTAGGCGGGCTAACTGTGCTCGAGTGGAAGGGACGCGTGCCTTTCACTTTTTATGTCTGTCTCTCTCGCTCTTAGGCGGGCTAACCATGCCCGAGTGGAAGGGACGCGTGCCTCTCACTCGCTCTCATTGTGAGCGCATAGCGTGAGCGGAGCGTAACGCAGTTTCTTGAAGTGTCACCCGGCAAACGAATTTATAAGACGTTGTCACGTCAATAAAATCTTATAAATTGATATTATCTTTCGATTCTGTTATATTTGAATGAAATTCAAAATTACCTTTTTTTATTCTTTACAAGTTTACCCTTGACTGCAATCTCACCTGATTGCAATCGTTTATTTCAAGCAAGCTTAAATACCAAGTAAAACTCTAGTGTCTGCTTCTAGTGAATTTACTACTGGTTCAAACGTCAGAGTTTACCAATCTCTCTTCTTTTAGGCACCTAGAATAGAGAACAAGAGGAAGAAGAAAACATACTTTATTGAGCACAAAAATATAAAAATAAATGAAACATTAAAAATAAATAATTTAGTCTAAGAATTATTATTAGGTAATTTAGGGATTAGGTAGGTTAAGGTATATAAATACTAGCGGACCCCCGCAACTTCGTCCGCGTGGAATTTAGTTTTTTACAAATCCCTCGGGAACCATGGATTTTTCCGGAATAAAAAGTCGCTTATTTGTTAATCCAGGCTATAATATATCCCAATACCAAATTTCAACTAATTCGGTTCAGTAGTCGAGGCGTGAAAGAGTAACAAACATTCATATCATCAAAATCATCAGTTTCCGCAAATCTCGGGAAACCATGAACTTTTTTGGGATAAAAAGTGCTATTAGACACAACACTAGCGGACGCCCGCAACTTCGTCCGCGTGAAATTCAGTTTATCACGAATCCCGCGGAAACCATGGATTTTCCGGGATGAAAAGTAGCCTATGTGTTAATCCAGAGTAAAATCTATTTTTATTCCAAATTTCAGAAAAATCGCTTCAGTAGTAGCGGCGTTAAAGAGTAACAAACATACATCCACACAAACTATATACTTTATAATATTAGTAGGAATTTCGTTGCGAAAAGAGAAAAATAAATTCGCTACACGTCTGTACCTTGGACACAAGGTTAATAAACGACGAAAGCCGCGGTGTAAATATAAATAAAGAATCTGTATTTTTGTCCCATTAAAGTGCGCGCGTTTTCGCCAGTTACGTATATTTGCGAACGATGTTATATGCCGATTATGTTCCTGTGTATTTACTTATTTATGAGACGTACGGGAGCCCTTACGAGACTCCCCAACCGAGAGTATCTTCATAAACATAATAAAGTGCAAAATGTAATCCAGGTGTATCCTCATTACTACATAACATAGTATAAAGTTCAGAGGGGTTTTGAAATAATATTCATGTTGATCTTCAATACTATTTATTCACCAAAAAGACACATATATATATTACACTTCACTGCTATCACTTTGTATTATCAACAATATATCAATACAATATAAATATATCACACTCCAATCGCAATCACTTGGCACTTGGTGCCTCTTCGATAGCAAATGAACGAATGCCCCGCAAATAAGGAACCGATAGCTTTTATACCTTGTATCATGACAATATTTCAATTTATTATTTACAAATGTCAAGGTGTATTTCCTGTCATGATATGTCAATGTACCGGCGTATCATGACGTATCATGACTTAGTTGGACCAATATTTAAAATTGCTAACAATAGGTACGAGTATATTATGATATACGAATATATACTTACTAGCTGACGCCGCGCGGTTTTACCCACGTGGTTCCTGTTCCCGTAGGAAAACGGGGATAATATAGCCTATAGCCTGCCTCGATAAATGGGCTATCTAACACTGAAAAATGGAAATGAAAAATGAAAAAAAAATGAAAAACGGAGATTAACGCGTTAAAACAAACAAGCTCTTAAGCTTTATATATTAGTATAGATATATAGTTAAGGTTCCACAAGAGCTTTGGTTCTCAACAGAAAGGTCCTGGGTTCGATTTCTAGCTCGGGTCTACAACAACTAGTTTAGCTGGCTAGTTACCACCCCACCAGTAAAGACATACCGCCAGTACGTTTTAGGATTCATTTACACGAGCGGCAACTCTACCTACCAATACGTTTTTTATTTATTGAGAAAGAATACAACTTAACTTAAGCTAACTTATCCTAATAAGTAATAACTATACAAATCATGCCCACGTGGAATGGAGGCAAGAATACTGGCTGCATTTCCGCGCTGGACAGCCAGGCTGATCCTTTGCGCAAAAAATGAGCCAGCCCTTCTGACACCAGTCGAGGCAACTAACCGCGGTGAAAAGATACGGTAAAATTTTTTGACACTGCGACTCCATGGCCCAAGGGTCTCCACGGCAAAAGGTACAAATATGTAACTCTCTGTCAGAGAGGCATACTTAGGCATACGTTAAAGATCGTTAATAAAGTACTTATGCTCGTGCTGGTGTGATGCAGCTTAGAGTAATAATTCATAAGTCACATGATTTTGTATTCACTATTTACTTATTACTAACGATCAAAATTGAGTTATGGGTGAAATATTTCATCCGTCGCTACTGATAATCCTTCGTGGATATCATAGAGTAGGCACAGGCAGTGAATATTGCCCAGTTAACATTGTGTTTTTCGATATCAACGGGCTGTACAGAATACAAAAAATGCGGTTGTAATTGATTTTTTTTTTTGGATTTTTTGCTTATTACATTAGGTAGCTACGTCAGAATTAGTGAATAGGCCGACTGATTGATTAAAAAAAATAACTAGGATCAACGAATAACGAGCTATACGTAGAAACTCAAAAAGACACACTCGAGAGTATTCAACCGAGCAAGTACGAATATTACTTACTTCCTCACTTCACATCGTGCAAATTCGCCTTAACGCATAAAGATAAAGAATGTTTGCTCATCTCGAACTCATCAAGGCTGGAGTATCTCGGTTCAACGGGTAGATTACTTTTTATTGACACTTAAAATATAACATAAATCCCGACCTCTGAAACAGTACACTAATACTAATACTTGGTGCGTTTTACTTTCGATTTAGAAGGCGCGTTTGGTGTCTTCGTAACTTTAATTTTAAGTTTTCGAATATTATCTGAGCCGTGATAGCCCAGTGGATATAACCTCTGCCTCCGGAGGCCGTAGGTTCGAATCAAGTCTAGGGCATACACCTCCAACTTTTCAGTTGTGTGCATTTTAGGAAATTAAATATCACGTGTCTCAGACGGTGAAGGGAAACATCGTGAG
Organism: Bicyclus anynana; assembly: GCF_947172395.1. Lineage (NCBI taxonomy): Eukaryota > Metazoa > Arthropoda > Insecta > Lepidoptera > Nymphalidae > Bicyclus > Bicyclus anynana. The sequence continues at coordinate 6,632,057 of NC_069106.1, read as the reverse complement.
GAAACCTGTATACCAGAGAATTTTCTTAATTCTCTGCGTGTGTGAAGTCTGCCAATCCGCATTGGGCCAGCGTGGTGGACTAACCCTCAGCAATTCTGAGAGGAGACTTGTGGTCAACATTGAGCCGAACATGGGTCGTTATTCTTATTAAGTTGTATACCAACAACTACACTAATTCAACTAACGAACACATAAAAATCTCCTTTTTGTAAGTCGGTTCAAAAGACCTGACGGCCTCCGTGGCGCAGTGATATGTGCGATGGATTTACAAAACGGAGGTCCTGGGTCCGATCCCGGGCTGGACAGATTGAGATTTTCTTAATTGGTCCAGGTCTGGCTGGTGGGAGGCTTCGGCCGTGGCTAGTTACCACCCTACCGGCAAAGACGTACCGCCAAGCGATTTAGCGTTCCAGTATGATTTCGCGTAGAAACCGAAAGGAGTGTGGATTTTCATCCTCCTCCTAACAAGTTAGCCCGTTTCCATCTTAGACTGCATCATCACTTACCATCAGATTAGATTATAGTCAAGGGCTAACTTGTAAAGAATATAAAAATGGGGACCATCACTAAGGGAAAAATCCATCGTTATAATCTAAAAATCTGACACAACTCTAAATGTACACGACATATTATTTGTTATCGTGATATAGTACTGACGGTTTTGACGTCTTCTCATGCTTCGTACCACAGATCCGTACCACACAGAGACCACAACGGTACGGTACGGTAACTGCACAGTAGCGTGTGCAGTCGACACTCGTAAAACATTGAGAACAACCCTTGAATGCAGTTCGTGTTTAAGGATAAATTCAGTTTTATTACCGAAACTGATGTTTGTGGAATGTTTGCCTCTATAATTGCTGAAATTTATTTATTATTGGTATCAGTAAAAGTTAAATTAAGTTTTTAAACACAGCCGAAAACATATATGTATCTCGATAAAAAATAATATTTAAGAAAGAAAGAAAGACAAATGCGTTTATTTTAAATTTATGCCACACATCACAATATCTCCAGTACGCCATGACATCCAGGACAATACCCTGCGATGTGTGGCATAACCCAGAAAATGGCCCCAGCTCAGCATAATGCTACGTGACCATTTGAAGTTGGATGATTTGATTTGGACGCTGATTTTCAGCTGAAAACACAGATTGGGTAACGCCACGAACACAGCCAACACAACCTTATAATCTAAACTAATACTTACAATGACATTAAACTGAAAAATATATGCTCTTTTTTTCAGTAATAAGCCGATATCAGGCTATTTGAGTTTGTCTGTAATTTTAAAAATGTGTGAGAAAATCTCAATTATTCAACAAATTTCAATTTTTTGCGCAAAGGATCAGCCTGGCTGTCCAGCGCAGAAATGCAGGCAGTATTCTTGCCACCATTCCACGTGGGCATGATTTGTATAGTTATTAAGATAAGTAAGCTTAAGTTCCTTATTGTATTCTTTCTCAATAAAAAAAAACTTATACTTATAAAAAAAATGTAATGCCTATTACTGCAATCTATCATGATCACGACCAAGACAAGCTGACGGAATTAACCTCATGGGAAATCAAACTATACGGGATCGAAGCAATATCATACTTAGCTATTGAAATATCGAGTCAATATCTCCTAAAGATTTCTTGAATTTTTGTTGTCATTTTTATTATTAATAACACAAAAATATCAGGACAATAACACCCTTTACTTATTTAAAAAAATAAATCTATAAAACGGCTGAATGGCTCTTGATTTATGATAATTGACGACTTCCGTGGCGCAGTGGCGTGCCCGGTAGATTATAAGACAGAGGCCCTGGGTTCGATCCCCGGCTCGATCCCCGGCTGGGCCATTTGAGGTTTTCTTAATTGGTGCAGATCTGGTGGGAGGCTTCAGCCGTGGCTAGTTACCACCCTACCGGCAAAGACGTACCGCCAAACGAATTACGTTCCGGTACAATGTCGTGTAGGAACCGAAAGAAAAGAAAGAAAGAAAGAAAGAAAGAAAGAAAATAAATTTATTCAAATTTAAAAGTTACAAACAGTATCCTTAACTAAAAACAGCATGTCTGTCTGTAACCCTTAAAAAAGAAAGGGTGTACAGCTCAGCATATGCCGTGTACTATATACAAGCATAACACACGGCGCTGATATTCAGCTGAGACCCGTGTGACGCCACAGCTAACATAAAAAAAATAAAAATGAGAACAAATTCAAGTGAATTAAATTCAATTAGAAGCAGCAAATATGTTTAAAAATAATAATTAAGTACCAATTAAACTACAGATGTAAAGATATATAGTGTGATTTATATATGAATTTTCATCCATCGAGCGGCCCGAGACCGTTTCGTTTGGAAGTCCATGCAAAAGGCTTATGTCCAGCAGTGGATGTCCATCAGCTGATAATGATAATGATGATAGCCAAATCCAAAGTAACAAGATCCGTAAACGAAGAGAATGAAGTTTGTGTTACTTAGACAAATTGAAATACCATGAGTAGTCGAAACTACGTTTTATTTTTGACGGCATCCGTGGCGCAGTGGAATGCGCGGTGGATTTACAAAACGGAGGACCTGGGTTCGATCCCCGGCTGGGCAGATTTAGATTTTCTTAATTTGTCCAGGTCTGGCTGGTGGGAGGCTTCAGCCGTGGCTAGCTACCACTGCCGTGTAAACCCAAAACACTGTAACTTGAGTTACAGTGTTTTGGGTTTATAGCGCTCATTTGACTAATTTTGATGAGCTTTATACCCCAATAAAAAAAAATTTGATTTTTTTTAAATATTTATGGAGATATGAGTATACCAACAAGACTGTAATTCAAAAAAAGTCATACTTTATAAAAGCATGTAACTGTAATTTTAGTTACAGTATTTTGGCTTTACTTATTTCGCGAAACAAAAATTACAGTGTTCTCCCTAGCCAATAGTTTTTAAACCATCAAGTAGAGCATTTTAGCCTGCGGGAGGTTCCTACATTCAGTGGCCGTTTGGCAATGCGTGTGAGTGAACGCTACAGTTAGGTTATAAAAGATATTAGTGCGTCGGGTAATTTACTTTTGCAAAAATGATTACAAAACAATATACAACATTATAACTACTCCACGATGGCGTCAACATTAAACCATGTTTTGATTGAATAGGAGAATAACAAAGAATGTTCTGAAGCTAACAGGCCATACGATAAGGCGATACGGTCAAACAGACCATTGAGCTTGACAACTCCTATAAAAATTCAGAGTTTATTTTCGAATCTCGCTATGATATAAGTCCGTTAATACCACTAAGCCCTCCCCCAAGCCCATAACCCAGAAAAATCAAGCAAACGATGAAAAAACAAAATTGGAACATTTAACGTAAATTCTGTAACAAAAACAGAAAAAAATTATAGAACTAACATACAATATATTTATGTAGGGCTGCATAATCAAAAATAAATATTATGCTACAAAGGTGAAACAAACGGCCAGAATGGAGTTGGTTTTTTAATAAAAAAAGAACTTAAATGTTAAATTACAAGCTTTTTAGCACATTCAAATCGGGTTGCGCTACTAAAATTGAAATACGGCAACCAACTGCTTACAATAATACCTACAAATATACGCACAAACTGAAAACTCTGCAGATGAAGAAATCAACTCATTCTACGAAATGCTTCGGGTTGCTCAAAGCCAGGCAGGAGAAAACATCGTCGTTATCGGTGATTTTGACGCAAAAGTTGGCCAGTCCAAAATAGAAAACCTTGTGATGGGAATATTTGGATATGGAAAGAGAAACGAAGGAGGAGATATACTCATTGGAACATAGAATGTCAATTATGAACTCTTTCTTTAAAGCTCGAGCAAATCGAAAATGGATCTGACTCTCACCATACGGCAAAGTAAGAAAAACGATTTTATTTTGTCACCGATCGAAGGTAAGAAACGTAGAGGTGCCATAGCCCTACCAACCTAGAGTACTAGGTTTTAAAATATACCAACCGGAAATGCAACATGTAGAAGAAGATATCCAATTTTCTTACAACAAACTAGCTGACACTATCATCACCAGCCTCCCACATAGATATAATAATACAGAACTAAGTACTATAGACAAAATACTTAGTGAAACTAGGCGAATTCTTCTTAAAAGACGAACTGAGCTTATGAAAACAAAACAAAAATCTAAAGAAATGGCAGAAGAATTGAGACAATTGTTTAAAGCTTCAAGAAAATCAATCAATAATGACTACAAACACTAACAAAACAATAGAGAACATAAAAGACTACAGAAGCACGAAAAAAGCCTCAAAAAAAAAGAAGTGACCACAAACAAAACCTGGATCCAAAACTTGAAACTGAAACTAAAACCAGACAAGATATCATGAACTTCGCTACAGATTTCTACATACACTTAATAATAATAATACATCAAACACAATCTCTTGTTCTAGAACCAAAGATTCAATAGGAAGCCCTCCAGACATATTATGTGATGAACCTGTGGTTGAACATGGTAGTTAGCAAACACATTCAAAATTCAGAACAGATAAAAGCCCTGCTGCCATGTTAGCCCGTACACTATATGCATATGAACAATAACACAAAAAATACAGTATTTCAGTAAACATATTGAAGAGCTACTTATGAAGCCAAAAAACTGTAACTATAATTGGAGTGTTTTGGTTTGACAAGTAAGCTTAATTTGTTACGCCTTTGCTATGACAATACAAGTTTATAAAGATTATTGCAAATGTATTTACAGGATTGCCCTAAAACTTACATGGCTATATAGGTTACAAAAATATCTTTCGATTGATACCTAATACTGCACATTTTATAAGAATATTGTAGTAGAAATCAACCAAAATGCAAAAAAACTTTTAAACGCTGTTTTCTCAAAACTGGGTTTTCTGAGATACAGTGTTTTGGGTTTACACGGCAGACCACCCTACCGGCAAAGACGTACCGCCAAACGATTTACGTTCCGGTACGATGTCGTGTAGAAACCGAAAGGGGTGTGGATTTTCATCCTCCTCCTAAAACAGGTTAGCCCGCTTCCATCTTAGACTGCATCATCACTTACCATCATGTGAGATTGTAGTAGTCAAGGGCTAACTTGTAAAGAATAAAAAAAAAAACGTGTTTTTTGTAACGCAGTAAAGTCTATAGTGCTCTAGGTAAACTATCAATATTATAAAGAGATTAGTTGTGAGTTTGTCCGGTAACTAATCTCTGTAAGACTGCACCGATTTTAGAAATTCTTCTTACTATTAGAAAGACAATTTCACCCAATAACATCAGCTATATTTTATTCCCTTAGTCTCACGGGAACAAAAACTATGCGGGTGAAACCGAGTCTACTAATATATATTCAGGGTGTCCCGTAATTAATAGACAAAACGCAAATGGTAGATATATTAACTAATTATCTACAACTAATTTGAATAGTGGAAAATAGAGTGACAAAGTTATATTATTCTTTTTCCGATTTTTCAAATTTTTCAATCTTGAGTCAAAGATCTGATTGAGGCCAATGCGGATTGGCAGACTTTACACGCAGAGAATTAAGAAAATTCTCTGGTATGCAGGTTTCTTCACGATGTTTTCCTTCACCGATTGAGACACGTGATATTTAATTTCTTAATATGCACACAACTGAAAAGTTGGAGGTGCATGCTTCGGACCCACACCCTTCGGAATCGGAGGCGAAGGTCATATCCACTGGGTTATCACGAATAACCTGTATATAAAGGAACTAAACATAAATCTCACAATACATCATCATACAGACACAAAAGGGTGATACCATAGATAAAAATATCGGTAATACGATATTAAGACGAAGAAAAAGTCGCGATAAACTTAGAATCATAAGAAGCCAAATTGATTTTCCGAACTTTCTCCCCACTAATAATTTCGTTTGGGGAAGTTATAAAATACGTTAATGGAAAAATGTCAGATATACACTTAGAGATATTCTCTTTGAAAGATAAATAATTTGTAATGGAACGTTTTCGTGCCTTTTTCGTGTTGGCACAAAGCTATATTTTAAACGATTGCTTATTATGTATACTTAGATTGTTCACATCCAGGAAATAAATTGATATAGCCCAAGCAAGATCTATTGGTATAATAGGTGTACCGTGTACCTATCTGAAAGCACAACAGATAACCACTGGATCAAGAATGCTAAAATTCAGACGATATGCAATTTCCTTTTGTGACGCAGAGAAAGACTTTTTAGAAAAAGAAATTCGATTCTTTGAAATTCGAAAGGTCAACGTTTTCTACGCAGTGAAAGTCGCGGTTGTTTACCTATATATGTATTAGATATAACTAAGAACTTTTTATAATACATAAATATATCTATATAAAAATGAATCTTGAATCTTCCTAAGCGCAAACCTCGAGTACAGCTTAGCCGATTTTGCTAATTCTTTTTTCAGAATACTCCTTGAAGTACGAGGATGGTTCTTACGAAAATTTTCAAAAGTCTAGAGTAGGGGTAGGGTATAGGTAGGGTGGAAGTAGATTAGGTAAGGCTATGGAAGAAGTGCACAAAAGTCAAAGCGAAGCTTGACCGGGACCCCTAGTATAATATAATAATTAGGTAGCAAATTATGTAATGTAATGGTAGCACTTATAACTTATTTATTTATAATCGTCTATCTCATAAAGATGGCATCCATCTCGTAGAATTTTAAAAAGTAAGGATTTTAGGTTAATACTTATTATAGTAGATAATAAGTATTAACCTTCAGCCTACTTACCCCTACGTAACAGTACCGACATCTTTGACTTTGAAAATGAGTCACCATCATTAACATAATCACTCACTATTGAGCACAAGTCTCCTCTCAGTATGAGTGGGTTTAGGCTAATAGTCTACCACGCTGGCCCAAAGCGGATTAGTAGACACGTAGAAAATTTTTAGGTATGCAGCTTTCCATACCTAAAAAATTTCTACGTGGTATGTTTACGTCAAGGTATGTTTTTCCATTTGAGACACGTGATATTTAATTTTTTTTAATGCATTTATCTGAATAGTTAAACGTGTATGTCCCGGATCGGATTCAAACTTACGCATCGAAGACAGGTGATATCCACTGGGCTACCACGGCTCAAATTGGATTACGAGTAAAAGTGGATAATTTTCAAATGCATTTTTGAAGAAATATATTTTTTGAACGGACAAGAAGCTAGCAAAGTAACTTTTAATCCAACGATAATTGCTTCAGGGTACGGGATAGCTGACAAAAGCTTGACATTATCACATCACACTTTCACACTAATAATATAAAGACGAAAGTTTGTGTGTGTAAGTATGTTTGGTCCTCCTTTACGCTGCGGCTACTGAAGCGATTTGGCTGAAATTTGAAATGGAAATAGATTTTACTCTGGATTAGCACATAGGCTACTTTTCATCTCGGAAAAATCCATAGTTCCCGCGGGATTCGTGAAAAACTGAATACCACGCTGAGTCCGCTAGTGTTATACACACGGAATAGCTGCCAAAAGCTTGTCATTATTTGTTAATAAACTCATAACTAACACTAAAATGGTGATAATAAATAATGTATGACACAAGACAACTGTCATCGGTATCAAAGGGCCAACTACTTCACAGTCATAAATTCACAATACCCTATTAATTTCATCTGTAATCTTTCTGTTCATCGCATTTTATTATATTCATTCATTTAAATGCATCGAATCGGGGCCAATGATTCGAATAAATAACCGGAATTACGCAATTATTATAATCTAAGGGATATAACGAAGGAATGAACGACGAAAGATTTACAAATAATTTGTGGATATCTCTTTTATATTTTCAGTAAACGTTATCTATCTTCTAGGTCTGGCTGGTGGGAGGCTTCGGCCGTGGCTAGTTACCACCCTACGCAAAGACGTATTAACCTCCTAACAAGTTAGCTTCCATTATAGATTGCATCATCCCTTACCATCAGGTGAGATTTTAGTCAAGAGCTAACTTGTAAAGAATAATAAAAATTTACATATAACGACTGCCGCGTGGTGCAGTGGATAGTGACATGCTTTCTGCATCGACGGTCGTGATTTCGATTCCCACAACTAGAAAATAGTTTATTGTAGCTACTAGAATCAAGAATTTTCAAAAATATAAAAGTTGAGTGTCTCATCAAGATGAAGCTACTAACGGAAAAATTAACTTGATAGCACAGAGTAACCAGTGAAGCAGGTGAAACCCATTAAAAAAGACGGCACGCGTCTCCTTGACAACCGCATCTACAAACTTTTTTCATAATTTGTATTTCATTTAACACTAACAACAATTACGTAAACTAATATAATAATCGTCGTCGTCGTCGTTATCAACCCATATACGGCTCACTGCTGAGCTCGAGTCTCCTCTTAGAATTAGGGTTAGGCCATAGTCCACCACGCTGGCCCAATGCGGATTGGCAGACTTCACACACGCAGAGAATTAAGAAATTCTCTGGCGTGCAGGTTTCCTCACGATGTTTCCCTTCACCGTTTGAGACATGTGACATTTAATTTCTTAAAATGCACACAACTGAAAAGTTACAGGTGCATGCCCCGGACCGGATTCGAACCCACACCCTCCGGAATCGGAGGCAGAGGTCATATCCACTGGACTATCAAGTCTCTATATATAATAATCAATAATTACCAATTAAAAATACTCCATGTTATTTCTGTAGTTTTGTAAATATTTAACAACATAACACGGCATTTTTCTTGAATAATATTGAAAATTGACACGAGAATGTATTACTTTTTGAATTTAGTATTTGGAGCGGCTACGACACCGTCGTGTTCCGTCCGCTCCATCTGTATATTATTGATTAATCTGTGGTAATCGTATCCATCTGTACCTACATTATTGATTAATCTGTGCTTGATAGTAATCAATTGTAAAAATGCTCCATGGATCCCTGGCTATTAACGTTTCTAATGGAAAATAAAAAAATCCGTTCGAGAGTACATAAGTTACCAGTCGCGTGCATCGGCCATCGCGTGATGTGTTACCACCATATCCTCTGAAGTCAGTAAGTGCTCGAAGTCATTAGCTGTTAAATGACTTGATAGTTGATAGCTTCAAGCGTAACGTCTATATGTTCCGAATTTAAAATCCTAGACTGCTGTTATGCGAACCCCTGTTTCGCAAGGATGCGTAATCATAGGGTAACAGTGGCAAAGAGTCTGTACTGTCCGATTCCGGCCGGGTTTTCTTCAAAAATCCATACATGAGCGGTAAGCGGTTTAGTTCCTCTTTCCTTATACGCACTGCATAGATGTGGAATGCTCTCCCAGCTTCAGTTTTCCCCACCACCTACAATATGGGTATTTTCATGTCAAGAGTAAATAGGTATCTTCTAGGCAAGCGCGTTCCACCATAGGCTGCATCATCGCTTACCATCAGGCATGATTGCAGCTATCTTATTCAAAATTAAAAAAAAAACATATTCAGTACTAGCGGATACCCGCGACTTCGTCCGCCCTTAGACCTCTCTAATCTAGCCCTTATAGTATCGCTGTGAAAACGGGAATAACTTCTCCCGTTTTCCAAAAGTTTCCCTTCACTGCTCTGCTCTTATGGATTGTAGCGTGATGAAAAGTATACTCTAACCTATGTATGAAGAATAATTGTACTATGTTTCGTTAAAATCCGTCAAGTAGTTTTTGTTTCTATAACGAACATACTGACTGACAGATTTAGCCGGTGATTTGTTAATCAAGTTGTATAAAAAGATTATCAAAATCGGACTAGGTACTCTGTAAAAAGTTATGAGTGGCTTAAATTACAACAATCATCCCTGTTTTCCTATGGGTAGTTTTTTTTTTCAAAATTATACGCGACCAACTTCGAAATAAAAAAATAATTATCAGAAACCATTCAGTAAAAAGTATCCGTGATCATACATAAAAAAATACTCGCGTCGAACTGAAAATCATCCTCCATTTTTTCGTTGGTTGAAAAATATGCAACATGAGTGTGAAATATCGCTGATTGATGGGGCGATGTTTTCTGTGATATGGGGTATTAATGAACTTAAATATATTTTGATTATTCTACTTTTGTGTATATTCTCTCTCGAATTTCAATAAAATAATTTTGTTTTAATAGGCGACCGAATGGTGAAACTTTTATAAAAACACGATCCTTTTTGTACGAAAGCTGGTATAATCGAAACGTCGTCATTTTTCATTTTTAATTTTTCGATATGTCTAGGAGGAGGAGGAGGAGGAGGAGGAAAAAGTACCTTAGGGGGTGAATTTTGAAAAATTCTCGAATGCCTATTATAATTATATTCATTATAATCGTAGGTAAAGATCCGTGATCCCAGTGGATATGACCTCTGCCTCCGATTCCGGAGGGTGTGGGTTCGAATCTGGTCCGGGGCATGCACCTCCAACTTTTCAGTTGTGTGCCTTTTTAAAAATTATGTATCACGTGTCTCAAACGGTGAAGGAAAACATCGTGAGGAAACCTGCACACCAGAGAATTTCATAATTCTCTGCGTGTGTGAAGTCTGCCAATCCACATTGGGCCAGCGTGGTGGACTATTGGCCTAACCCCTTTCATTCTGAGAGGAGACTCGAGCTCAGCAGTGAGCCGTATATGGGTTGATAACGATAATCGTAGGAGGCCTAGCCTACGTAAACAACATAACTCGTGAAGAAAAAAAAAACAAATTGTCGAACAATAGCGGTGGAGTAGAAGCATCGCTTTCTCTTTCGAACCTTCCCATATTTCATTCAGAGGTTTAAACTGTTGATATTGGTTGATCCATTTTTGCCTTTTATACCTAAGCTCAAGCTACCCTAGCTCAAGGTGACGGCCTCCGTGGTATGCGCGGTGGATTTACAAGACGGAGGTCCTGGGTTCGATCCCCGGCTGGGCCGATTGAGGTTTTCTTAATTGGTCCAGGTCTGGCTGGTGGGAGGCTTCGGCCGTGGCTAGTTACCACCCTACAGACAAAGACGCACCGCCAAGCGATTTAACCTTCCGGTACGATGTCAAGAAACCGAAAGGAGTGTGGATTTCATCGTACTCCTAACAAGTTAGTGCGCTTCCATCTTAGATTGCATCATCACTTACCATCAGGTGAGATTGTAGTCAAGGGCTAACTTGTAGAGAATAAAAAAAAACTGTAAAGAGCTGCACTCATCACCAAGCTCGTGGTTCGATCACCGCAAGACCCTTCCCATCTTACTACTAACACAGTGTTTTTCGACTGGGTGAAGGGGAATGGGAATATGTTTAAAAGACATGACCAATATTAAAAAAACCTACCTATACCTACAGGCATAGATATAAATCGATTAGATGGGCCCCTCCATACTAAAGAACGTACAATTTTATGTCATTACCCAAAGACGTGCACGCACTACTCTTATGTAACAAGCGCATGCTGTGAGGTGGATATATAAAAATATTTGTTTTTTTTATTTTAATCTCTTAATTATGCCTTCGTGTTCATTTTGGAAGTGTAAAAACACAAGCCACAACATGAATAAAGAGTGTATTACGAGTGATGACGTACTCAATGTGCGAAACCAGAGACAATTCGGCGACGCTTTGAGGCCCATCTAACGATCTACGATCGATGCCTACAGGTATGATAACAACATAGAAAATATCTCATACTCACAGTAATAATTCAACAACATGATTTATTCCTCAATCGCGGGTAGTCAGATATAAAACAAACACTTCTCACCTCCGCGACAAATAGACGTCCCGAGGCGGTTTTCTATTTGATGGAATTTATGAATATGTAATTTAATTATGTTAAAGCAAATTTTTCCCATGCTGTTAGGTAAGAGTCGGAACACACTACAAAAGAAAAACTCCAAGCATTGTTTTTTTGGGAATGGAAAATGAAGACTCATTTGAAAGTGGATTTTACGACTAGGATATATTACATTAATTTTAAGAAATTAAATATCTCGTGTCTCAAACAGTGAAGGAAAAACATAGTGAGGAAACCTGCATACCAGAGAATTTTCTTAATACTCTGCGTGTGTGAAGTCCCTATTATTCTGGTGGATACTATTACTAGATTGGTGGACTATTGGCCTAACCCCTATTATTCTGAGAGGAGACTCGAGCTCAGCAGTAAGCCGAATATATACTAATATTATGAAACTGAAGAGTTTGTTTGTTTGATTGAACGCGCTAATCTCAGGAACTACTGGTCCAATTTGAAAAAATTCTTTCAGTGTTAGATAGCCCATTTATCGAGGAAGGCTATAGGCTATATTATATCCCTGTATTCCTACGGGAACGGGAACCATGCTGGTGAAACCGCGTGGCGTCTACTAGTGGGTTGATAATGATGATGATGATGATGTAGAGGATATACTAGTAGTACGTAGAAATGACGAATGACAAACAATTTATGTTACCTGAACTATTGTTGAGTGGAAAATAACTTTTTCTCATTTTCTCGCACATTTCGCATATATGCGATATACACCCACCATCCGATCCACGACACACCATCATTTTTATCTGATGTCAAGCCGTTAGCGCTGCAGGCACATTGACTTATCGGATCTTGGAAGGATGTGATTTTTATGAGTTCATAATAATTTTTAAACTCTTAAAAATCACAGTTGTCTAGAGCTCCTGTAAATTCCATTACATCTCCAGTTCAGAATAGACTAACATGATTAAAATTTAACATTTATATTCACAAAACGTAAAAAATAATCTTTCGCGAATTGTTTGCGACGCATACAGAACGTTTCTGCTTATTGTTACCGAGACCTAATTACCGCTCCCGTCAGTCTCGCCCTTAGTATGAAATTTGCAAGATCGCGAACGAGTCGTCATCGAAAATCTAAATACTGTTAGAGTATAATGAACCTATAGCAAATAGACTTAAGGTCCATCTTACAGAAAAGCTCGAGTATGAAATTTACAAGATCGCGAACGAGTCGTCATCGAAAATCTAAATACTGTTAGAGTATAATGAACCTATAGCAAATAGACTTAAGGTCCATCTTACAGAAAAGCTCGAGTATGAAATTTACAAGATCGCGAACGAGTCGTCATCGAAAATCTAAATACTGTTAGAGTATAATGAACCTATAGCAAATAGACTTAAGGTCCATCTTACAGAAAAGCTCGAGTATGAAATTTACAAGATCGCGAACGTGTCGTCATCGAAAATCTAAATACTGTTAGAGTATAATGAACCTATAGCAAATAGACTTAAGGTCCATCTTACAGAAAAGCTCGAGTATGAAATTTACAAGATCGCGAACGTGTCGTCATCGAAAATCTAAATACTGTTAGAGTATAATGAACCTATAGCAAATAGACTTAAGGTCCATCTTACAGAAAAGCTCGAGTATGAAATTTACAAGATCGCGAACGTGTCGTCATCGAAAATCTAAATACTGTTAGAGTATAATGAACCTATAGTTAATAGACTTAAGGTCCATTTTACAGAAACCTGTCGAAGTCTAAATCAAATGGTTCACACGGTCAATCTCCATCACAATTGACAGTGTACAAAGTGGATTGATGCGTAAACATTTTGTTATTTTTACTTTAAAATGTTACGCAATTTTCGCATTAAAGTTAATTTTAGATTCTTTAAAATGTTACGAGTCAACTTTTTCTGGATGAAATCATTCGTTCATTCATCAACGCGATCGCTGCGGCCTGTGCCTACGTCATAGAACGATAAATGTCTTCCGTCCCTCATGAGCTTCAACCATATCAATCATACCAAACCATATCTACCATACCATATCACTAACACCGCGCGCCTGGAAACAGGGGCTTTTTATCATCATTATCAACCGATGGACGTCCACTGCTGGACTTAGGCTTTGCATGGACTTCCAAACACAACGGTCTGGAGCCGCCAGCATCCAGCGGCTCCCTGCAATCGGCTTAAAATCGTCAGTCCACATAGCGTGGGGTCGACTGCGCTTTCCTGTTGCGGGGTCGCCATACCACCTCCATCTTGGGACCCCAACGTCCATCGGCTCTTCGAACTATGTGGCCTGCCCATTGCCACTTCAACTTCGCGACTCGCTGAGCAATGTGTAAGCAAAAACAACGGCTTTTATTTGTATAATCAAAAACTTTATTATTATTATTATCATTATCTTAGCTGAATATTGATTATCATTATCTTGTATGAATTTTGGACGAAAGAGTTTTCTTTAAATAAGGCCACAAGAGGAGATGGAGGCCAAAGAAGAGATGTTTGGAGTGTGTGAAAGAGAACATGTGTGTAAAGGAAGTGGATGAAGACAGGTCATCATCATCATTATCAACCCATATTCGGCTTACTGCTGAGCTCGAGTCTCCTCTCAGAATGAGATGGGTTAGGCCAATAGTAGAATAAGCTATGCTACTACTGTACAGAGAGTAAACACCACGCAGTATAAGCACAGTAAAGATATTACAAGCAGTATAATAACTCGGCCGTATTTTTGAAATAAATACCTACAGCCGCGCGGTACGTAAACATGTCATAGGGCTGCCCGCATGCAGCAATTTAATTACATTTGCTAACTTTGTGTTTCCACTTAGTTTTGTGATTGTAAATAAACTTTTTTTATATAAACAAATAAAATACTTTGTAAATTGTAGTAAAATGGGAAGTGATAAATGAAAATGCGTGTTTTTTGATTGGTTGATTTAATTAAGGCTGATACTACGTCAATGATCTTGAAGGATTGGTCGTATTCTTAAACATATTTATTTCGGTGATGCCATCTAGGTATTACCTCCACACTACGTGAACAAATAAAAAAAAAGATAAATACCTTCATGAAATTGTAGTGATTTAAAATAGATAATGAAACAATGAACAAACGCACTAATTGTCCCTACGATACGATAGTTCCCCTAGATTTCTCTAGGATGCCATTATCAGATCCTGACATGAAAAAAATGGGACTAACCTGAAAGAATATTCATCCAAACAAAAAAGAAACGGTTTACAAATGACGGAAATATCGCTGTAAATACGATACGATTCTTTTTGGAAGTCGGTTAAAATTCTTGTCACCAATGCCAAGCTGAGCAAAAGTTTTATGAGCTTGCACATTAAAGTGCATAAAATCCGCCATTTTGATTTTTTAAGAACTAAGTTACCCAGTGACACTCGGCCTATCTAGACGAGTCTAATGACATATCATTTATCAGTATGTGTGCTTGGCAAATTTGTTCGTAACACTCCCGAAGGTCGGCGCGGTCCGGGAGGGGGGTAACGATGCCCAGCGCGTACGACTTCACACCCGCGCAGTCCTTTCCTCCCGTCGCCCGCATACAACAACAAGTCATAACATTCAAACACATACTCCTCCTTTGGGCTTTGCCGCAGTCGGGTAACAAAACACAAATGATCCGAGCACAGTCACACAATACATTGTACAAGCAGTCGAGGTTTTAATACAAGCTTATCGTACCTACTGTATCGTGATTCATGAACCGCGTATAGCTACATATTTCAATCGTGTCAATCACTTTCCTTTACTCTATTCACTTTATTTACTAATCCAGATACCTACCTTTATTCTGGAGATAAAAGGAAACACCTTATCCATTAAAAAATACAAGATTATGTACCTACCTACTAATAAGTAAATTTATTTTAAAGTTAACCTTTCAGAGTTTCCAGGTAACTTAAAAAAAGTTATCTCTGGATGGGATAATTTTGAATTCATGCATCCAAAAACGGCACAGTATTTCCTACTGGTCATAATTAAAAAAATCTAATACTAATAATACACTTTACTCTGCTAATACACCGTGCGTTCGTTCGTCACCGCGGCACAGTCGCGACTGTCTTCACCCTACGATCACCCCATGTTCAAGGAGCGTAGGTATAGCTCGCGTTTCGACCTCTAGTATGAAGTCCAACTACTGGTTGTAATATCTTTTCTGTGGTATAAGGTCATGACAACGCGACTAACGCGCCAGGCTGTCGCATCGTCTGCGATTAAGAAACGTTAATGTGAAACAGCCTTTATAGTGTTTTGATTTTCCAACTCCCTTGCTAGGGATACAGATATCGCGCTAAGGGTGGTAGACATTCCGGTTTCATACAACTCCCCTTTAATTTAAATAACAATTTGTCGGGACAATGGCTTATTTCAATTAGTTTTTCTTCAAAAATACGTTTTTTATTTTTTTAATGAATAGTAAACTTAACATCCGTTCACCTCATAGACTAATCTTGTTTTATTTTAAGCGATAGTTGATTTATTGGTGTTATAATACTAATATCTTACATAATATTATAAGTTATTTAATTTTTTCATTATTTGAGCCAAGGCCGAAACCTCCCACCAGCCAGACCTGGACCAATTAAGAAAACCTCAATCGACCCAACCGGGGATCGAACCTAGGACCTTCGTTGTCGTCAAAAAATTATTGTCATTTAAGTCATATTTTGGTGGGAGGCTTCGGCCGTGGCTAGTTACCACCCTACCGACAAAGACATGCCGCCAAGCGATTTAGCGTTCCGGTACGATGTCGTGTAGAAACCGAAAGGTGTGTGGATTTTCATCCGCCTAACAAATTAGCTCGCTTCTTAGAAGTAGATTGCATCATCACTTACCATTAGGTGAGGTTGTAGTCAAGGGCTAACTTGTAAAGAATTAACAAAAATATAGTTTCAACTACACTGAGAAAATAGATTAAGCATAATTAGTCACTTAAGTTTACTGGGAAATCTAGATCGCAGGCATTTTCCGTTGAATCTGTAAGCCGTAAGCTGCGATGTAGGCGTATTCTTCGCTCAACAAATGATCTAGGCCATTTCTATTCTTCTCGCAAGGAAAGCTCAATTCATAAAAGCTAAAATTTTAGTTACACTGCTTCTCTAGAGTAGAGAGAGTAGAAGAGAGTAGGATTTAACATTTTTTATATTAATAAAAAATCTATATCTATATCTATACTAATAATAAAACTGGTCGAATTTTATTAACCGACTTCAAAAAGGAGGAGGTTCTCAATTCGGTCGGTATTTTTTTTTTTTATGTATGTACTTAATTAAAGCCATTTCCAACAGGACCACATGAAACAACACTATCTGCAAAATCTAAATCTATAAGATATTCTCACATGGCTTGAATTAATACATCACCGGCTAAGCACCGCCTTCATACTGATCAGCAGGTAAAACATATTATGATGTTATTTTTCGCTTTTTAGTTTAGTGGGTACGTTTTTAGGCTTTCAAGTCGGTTGTATTTTTTTTATTAAAATTTTTATACATTTATTTGCAATTTGAGATTTTACTTATACCTTTTGTAACAACAAACGTTAGCGTGGCATAAAGAAAGCCAGCGCCATCTTGAATCTATACTTATAATACGAATTCTGTACATTTTGTACATTCCGTACATTGAAGATATTTTGAAACTTTTTGTTGGGGGGTATTATATAATCGATACTAAAGCTAAAAATATTTTTTTTTCGATTTTTTGTCTGTCTGTCGGTCTGTTTGTCCGTGTTTTTTTTATATTTGGGCATCACGCTGAAACTACTGAATGAATTCAAACGAAACTTGGCACGGTTTAAGACCTTAATACGGAAAAAGTTGTAGAATACTTTTTACTGCGAAAATAAAATAAGAAGGGGGTAAAATTGGGGTTGAAAGTTTGTATGGAAATCCCTTCATTTTTAGAGTTACAGTTTTAATAATTTGTTTATAAATCATAAAAAAAAATTACGAAATATCATGGAATTCAAAAATTTTTATTATTCAAACTCTAAAGTGGTGAAATAGGGCTTGAAAGTTTACATTGATTTCCACACGGACGAAGTCGAGGGTGTCGGCTAGTACATATATAAAATAATAGTAAGTAGTAATGAAAAAAAGTAGTATTACAGAGACAAAGTTTGTGGTGTTGTATGGGGTAACCTCTGGATCTAATGACCGATTTTGAAAATTCTTCTACGACTAGAAAGCTACGTTCTGTGGGAATGCCATAGGCTATATAATATATCATTATATAATAGGCCCTCATAAAAAGACTCAAAGTAATTCAGGAGGCGATGGAGCGAGCTATTCATTGCGAGCGGCAATGGGTAGGCCACATACTTCGAAAAACCGATGGACGTTAGGGTCCCAACGTGCTGAAATACGGGCTGGAATGCCCCAATGCTGTTTCACTAGGTGGACCCAGGACATCAAGCGGGTTGCAAGGAGCCGCTGGATGCTGGCGGCTCAAGACCGTGTTATTCGGAAGTCCATGCAAGAGGCCTATGTCCGGCAGTGGACGTCCATCGACTGATAATGATGATGATGATACTATACGTATCAGCGGCGAAGAGTGTACGCCGATATCCGCTGAGTAACAAGTTACCTTTAAAAATCATTTGTTGTACTGTTGCATGTTCATTGTTGTACTGTATCTAGATATATAAGAAACTGGATTTTATCACACTGTATGAATTTCCTTTTCTTTGGGACGGCTTACCTTCATCTGCCCCACTTTAAATCATTAAAAGTTCTACCCTACCAAGTCTATATATCTTAGAAACATGCAAATTTGTAAGGAAAAATCCAGAATTTTTTCAAAAAATTTAATGGCATGCCACGAAAAAATAAACTAAGGAGCACGCGTAAATTGAAGTACAGCCGAAGTCAAATTTAAAAATGCTCAGTACTGGCCCGCACAAAATGTGCATTAAAATATATAATAAATTACCGCAAAGCATTAAAGAAAAAGAAAACATTAATGAGTTTTTAACAACATACAAAAGTATATTATAAAATAAATCCGCATCTAATTATGTTAAGTTAATTTACCTATACTTTGTAGTTACAACACCCTCACCACATGGTTCCATTTGTAATAATTATGACATTTTATCTATGACATGTGTTAAATATTATATTGGAAATGTAACTTAAATAAATAAATTAATAAATGACTCTAAATTCTATTCTTCGCCACAGCTACGTATAACATGTTGTTGTCGGTAAACAATGCACTATAGTATGGCTATAGTATAGGTTGCCTTAGTTAGTCTAACAGCGTCTATCTGAACAATAGACGTGATGTATGCGAGCGTGTATGTGACAGCTCACTATTTAGTGCCTATTTGTGCTGAGTTAGTGTTGGGAGCCGTTAACTCTGTGATATTCACTTTTATATTAAAACCAAAGACTACAGAGTTGTGATACTGACAGTAGATGAATAAATGTCTAGTGTAGTAGGACTATATACAAAATATACTTAAATCGTGAAAACAATTTGACCGACTTATAAAAAAATTAATTGAGCAACAGTTAAAAAAACTGATTAGAAACAACTTCTTTTTTTTTTTATTCTTTACAAGTTAGCCCTTGACTACAATC
The DNA here is from genome assembly GCF_947172395.1 of Bicyclus anynana. NCBI lineage: Eukaryota > Metazoa > Arthropoda > Insecta > Lepidoptera > Nymphalidae > Bicyclus > Bicyclus anynana. The sequence continues at coordinate 6,612,728 of NC_069106.1, read as the reverse complement.
TCACCTGATGGTAAGTGAAGATGCAGTCTAAGATGGAAGCGGACTAACTTGTTAGGAGGAGGATGAAAATCCACACCCCTTTCGGTTTCTACACGGCATCGTACCGGAACGCTAAATCGCTTGGCGGTAGGTCTTTGCCGGTAGGGTTGTAACTAGCCACGGCCGAAACCTCCCACCAGCCAGACCTGGACAAATTAAGAAAATCTCAATCTGCCCAGCCGGGGATCGAACCCAGGACCTCCGTTTTGTAAATCCACCGCGCATACCACTGCGCCACGGAGGCCGTCAAAAATTCTTTTTTAATATTGCTGACAAGCTGTTTTTTACTGTTGCTTAATTAATAGTTATACAATTTAACAGCCACAATGTCCTACAAATTGCATTGTACATTATCTCGTTCTGACGCTCAGAATTTTTTACCTGGTAACCCAGTTAGATACCAGAATCAACAATTTTCGTAAATACATCATACATGAGTGTCTCATCAAGATAAAGCCACTCACGGAAAATTAACTTGATAGTAATCAATTGCAAAAATGTTTCACGGATCCTGGGCTATTAGTTGTCGTTATCAACCCATATTCGGCTCACTGCTGAGCACGAGTCTCCTCTCAGAATGAGAAGGGTTAGGCCAAATAGTCCACCATGCTAGCCCAATGCGGATAGGCAGACTTCACACAAGCGGAGAATTAAGAAAATTCTCAGGTATGCAGGTTTCCTCATGATGTTTTCCTTGGGGCTAGATAGTGATGTGTAGGTATTGTTTATATAAATACCTAGTAATAAATGTATATATATTTATTACTAGGTATTTGGTATAAGGTAAGTATCTCAAACCTCAATTCCTGTTCTCAAGTCTGTGAGTGTTTCTCAAATCCTCAAATCTGTTTCCAATAACAGCATGCCCACTTAAAATAATGACATGTCGTAATTCGGAGCTAAAATGACGAAAATCCACACCAATATCTACCTTATTACTATAATTATAAGGACTACGGTAGTAAACGTGTGGACGATGAAGTGGAGAGAGTTGATAACGTCCGAATTGTCTTACCCCAATCATTTGCGGAACCTAAATCTATTGACGCCTTATATCAAGAGTGACGGTAAGGCGTAATACACATGATTATAAGACTTCAGCAGAACAATGTTAGAAAGAGAGCTTGCAATCAATCAATCAATCCAAGATCAACCTCATGAAGGATGAAAGTTTGTCATTCCATCTGACTATAGATAAGCACGGTAGGCAATTATGGAGTTTAGATTGTGGTAGATTTGGAAGGTAGCAGGTTTCATGGGGTTTGTCAATGTTTTTT